>NW_009631518.1:1988-83595 GCF_000690535.1 Cariama cristata | reverse complement strand
TCCTGCTGACCAGTATTCCAATGTTGCATATAATCTTTCATCTTTCTACATACGAATCCAAAACTCCAAACACCTATTCTGAAACATTCAAATTATATGTCAGGATGGCAGTTACAAAGCTAGTGGCCAAACCTCAGGGAAAAAGAGGAAAGAAGTTCTATGGAAGAGAGCATGCTTGAATGTGTTTATGCTTTTCAGTCCTACTCTTGAAACCTGAATGAATAAAAATTGGGCAAAACTTTATTGAGACTTCGGCTTATTATTATTACTGAATCCAAGACTTCCAAAAAGAGATAAACCTTCACTTTTACTAATCCACTAATCTAAATTTTAGACATAAAATTAGACAACAGTCTACACTTTATACCCAAATATAAGAATGTTCATCAAATACCAGACAAGTATATGATCTTTTTTGTAGATAAAACATATAACTTCATAAAATACAGCAATATTCTACAAATAATTATTTGTACAAAGATAAATACTTGTGTACAAATAACAGCCTATAGCTCTCTGTGTATATTCTTTAGACATAATTATTACTGTAAAAGGCAGTATAATTAAAAGTCTTCCTCATACCTGTGGGATTTTACAATCATTTTACATCTGTGGTAATGGCCTACACATTCGTCTAAATGCTAGCAAAGAACACGTCTGAAATATATTATTTTCAAAGAGACTCTATACATTTTTTTTCCCCAAGATTGAAAGATATGTTTGATTTGATTTTTGATATTTTTTTTTTCCTTAACTACCGTTTTGCCTTCAGATAAGAAATGTAAATGTAAACTTCTATTGAAAAAACTGCACAGGAAGCAACAGCATATACTGTTCACCAGCAAGTACTAGACTGTTCTTCATAATCACTGGAAATAAAGTCTTGTCATGTTCTTTAAATAACATATCTTGCATAAGTATCTACAGCAATGTTTAGAAATGAATTCCAGCTTTTATAATAAGCCCTGGAACACTCATTTTGCTAATATTGGTTTCAAAAGAAGACAATTGGAAAGAATGACACCCCAGCTCATTTTTATGATAGAGTCAAAGGTTTATTGGACACTTTTATCAGAAGTCTAAATGCACTCAGATTTATGTAGAACAGCCATGCAGCCAGTTGCAGTTTATTCTAAATGGAAATACATCTGTAGTATACAGCTAAGATCAAACAGCCACTTGGAAGAACTGCCAAATACAAATATGAGATATTACAGCCATTTGGTCAGAATGACCTTCTTAACTCTCTCACTGTAGAACTAGGAAAGATATATAAGGAAAATATGAGTGAAAAAAGACAGAACGATTCTCCAAGAAGATCTAGGTTAAGATTACATTAACACCAGATGAAGGACTTTGTAATTTTTATTATTAAGAACTGAAATTCAATGTCAGTTTTAAAATGTTTCATTAGAATATTACAGACTGCCACCTGAAAAAACTATATGAAATAAGTCAGGTCCCTCATACTTCCAATGTATACAGAAAAAAGAAAAGCATATTAATTTTAAACTTTCTGGTGAAACTGTTAATAATCTTATGATTTTTTGTGTAGGTCGTTTATAATATCTACACATTAGTTCACAATCGTATAAAATCTACTGCTGGTGTAAGATAGGACAAAATAGCTCACTGTTAGTTACTGCCAAAAAATTCATTTCAATCCTTAGACAGGCTCTGGATATCTATTCCTTCATTAGTGGTTTCATGAATATTGGGGTGAGGGAGTGTTAGTCTTTTTTTAGAAGGAAAAATTAACCCTATTAATCTTAATACTTTAAGATGAGCAATTGTTCAAATGCTTCACTCCTAGGATTTAAGTGAAGAAAAAGCAATCTCAGTTTACTTCCTGCTGCTGTGTACATAAACAACATTTATCACAATAAGCAGTAACTTGCCCACATACTCAGCCGGCTATCTCAGCTCATCTTCTTCTTTAGATTCTTAGCAAAAAATCCTTTCATACTCTGATTTCATTGAAATGAGATTTATTCTTCTCTCAGTTTTCCTTACTCATTTTTTTTCTAACATATTTATATGTCTTGCTTGCTTTTTACTGGTGTATTTTTGCAAAATTTTGAGTAAGACTGAGTTGCACCAATCCAGCATGTTAAGGGAGGAAAATGAAAACTAAATGTATGCAAGTAACTACAGATGAATAAAACAGTAAGGGTTATTGGTTTTACCTGATTCTGGCTTGACTCAAGTATGCCAGTTCCACACTGACTTACACTGCTGATGAGAGACCAGAGCTTGAGTTGAGCAAGGGGCCAATGGGGCCCTGGTGACTGCACGGCCTTAAGAAAAGTTAATGGAAATTGTTGAGTATTCGGTACTCGAGGGAGAAAAAAGCCACGTTGTTGGCTGCCAATACATGGATTTAAGAGCACAACTTCGGCCATTTTTTTGGTAGTATGTCTGTCCATAGTGTTCAGTACTATGTATACCGAAAAATCTGTTTTCTTCCTTTCATCTCCCTCTTTTACCACAGCATATTTTTATCATAAGAGCTCCGAACAGGATTATTAATATACAAAATCACTTCATTGAGCACAGTGTGTTTTTCCTACAAAAGCATTTTAACCTGTTGTTTAGTAATCTCAGCTCTCATGATAACCAAGATGTCTGAGCATGTCAGCTCCACCGGTTGCACTCACAATGTCTATAGTTCTGTCTACCTATGCAACTTTAAAACTACATGCAAGTGCAAAGTATATTTAGTGGGTTTTCAGTGCAATTCAGTGAGAGCATTATACAGCCACAAGTCCCAGTCCTCCCAGCCTTATCTTAAGCTGAGTTAACTTTGCAGCACAGGCAGGACTGATTTGCTGGAAAAAGAACCCACAGGAACCAGCAACTCTATTGCTCCAATTGGTATCAAATTTATATACCATACTTTTTTTTTACTATTCCTTGGAGCTAAGTTTACCTAAAAGTAAAACAGGACCCAGGAGTTTTTTCTTACTTCTGTCATGATGTACCAAGAAATTTTAGCACAATGAGACAACCATCTCTGTTTTGTCTTCTAGTATATGACAGTTTACAATAGGCTGCAGAATCCCTCTCAAACATTTTTCTGGTGCTGTGCATCACACCTGATGCCCACACCACAGGGCACATCACAGCAGAGAGGGTACGCAGGGAGGTCGTCCTCTCTTGCCCCACTCAGACTGGGTCTGCTGAAGGCTCTGCACAATTCCTAACATTTTTTCTAATATTGTTATCTTAATAGCTCCTTCAACATTAAATTTTGAGGAATAAACCCACAAATTATCAGGAAATCATAAGGGTAATCCAAAAACATTTGAACAAACTTAAAATATATAATCATATTATAAAGATGATTATTGCATTCAGTAATACAGACAAAAGAAGTAACACTGTGGTCATTAAGGAGTATCCCCAAAGGAGCTCCTGAGAACAGCACCTTAAATAATGTTTTTGTTGCAAATTGCCCTAAGGTAGATGATACACAGGTGCTTTCCTATCGAGTAATAAATTCTGTTCCACAAATAAGTTCTGTTATCAAAGCTATATACTAACCATCTACACAAACAACACAGTAGGATGAGGGATTCAATTCCCACGCTGCCTCAAAAAAAGCTTCTTATTGTACTTGACTTGTTCCTGACAGATAAGACAGAGCTACAGCTCATTTTCCTACCAGTGATCCTTTGTTTGGACACAACATGATCCAACCCTGTGCATAAAGCTTCTGCAACTATATCAATTCGTTCCTAAGGATAAGTGGAAACAGAATTCTGAATGGAGCATTAGCAATTTCAAGGGAAATAAATGATAAAAATAGTTGGCCAGTCATCTGAAATACTGAAGTCTATAGCCTTGAAAATAGCTAGGACCCTATCTACTGCCTAATTGAAGATAGGCACCTATACTGCAGGTTTATAGCTATACCTCTGTTCCAGTGCATTGAGCATCAACTTCACAGAGCGCTCTGTACTTCACATAAACAGAATATTCTTCAGCTTTCCAAAGCAGGTTGCTGCCATTATTCTAAGTGTAATCCTGTCTACAATACATGAAAACTGCAAAGAAGGTAAAGAATTGAAATAACTTGGCTACATCATATTGTTGTCTTCGTTTTGGCCGGGATAGAGTTAATTTTCTGCTTAGTAGCTGATACAGTGTGTTTTGGATTTAGTGTGAGAACTACATTGATAACACACTGATGTTTGAGTTGTTGCTAAGTAATGCTTGCTTACCCTAAGTCAAGGACTTTTCAATTTCCCATGCTCTGCCAGCGAGGAGGTGCACAAGAAGCTGGGAGGGAGCACAGCCAAGACAGCTGAGCCGAACCATACCGTAGAGCGTCATGGCCAGTATGGAAGCTGGGGGAGTTGGCTGGGATGCACCGATCACTGCGCGGGTATCGGTCAGCAGGTGGTGAGCAATTGCATTGTGCATCACTTGTGTTTTCTTAGGTTTTATTCTTTTGTTATATTCCTTTTCATTACAATTATAATTGTTGTTACTATATTTTATTATTATTGTTGTTACTATTATATTTTAGTTTATTTTAGTTATTAAACTGTTCTTATCTCAACCCATGAGTTTTATTTTTTTTCATTCTCCTCCCCATCCCACTGGGAGGGGGTAGGAGTGAGCGAGCGGCTGCGTGGTGTTTGGTCGCTGACTGGGGTTAGACCACGACCTTGTCTTTGGTACAATTCATAGTGAAAATACTTTCCTTTCATATAAAAGCCATATTGAAATGACTCTGCAAGTCACTTGAAAACTATGCCTAGCCTTTGAGAGATTCCAGTCTAGTAAAAGTTTGCATGTTGCAATAGTAAGTTAAACGAAGTATACTATTAGTTGGCCAAAAGTATTTACCACCAGGTATGTACATGTGTCTAGTAGGCAGGCATGAAATCACAGGTATAATTAGCTCTAAAAAGTTCAGGTTTGCTGAAAGAAACAGAAATACAGTTCTAGTAGTGAAGCTGTGGTATAGCAATGATCTATGTAACACAGAAGACATTGCCTGTTAAAAGAAGCCGATATTACAAGTCATCTAGAATGCTAGCATGGACAATAAAATAGCAGACACAACAAATTATTGGTGTTATCTTGCAGCAGGAGAAAACATGGACTTGAAATCAGTGAAAATTATTCCTTCCTTCTCTTTACTATTTTAGCATTCTTCAAGGTATGTGTAATCCTAATATGAAAAAAAACAGACATCAGAAGCAGAAATTGTGAAGAGATTTACAGCGCAGCAGCCTACAAGTTCATATCCTAACATCATGGGATAGCGCTGGAACATCATAACAGGGTACTAACACCAGGTATGTGGAATTATTGAAAATCTGTTATGACAGCAGATCTTGTGGTCTGTACAGTCCCAGGATGATGAAAAATCAGCTATGATCAAGATGGAATGGTGACCACAATTGATAACCCGCAGGACATCATTGATCACTCTTAGCAGGACAGTCTCTGTACTGTGAACTAACACTAAGCCAGATCAGAGCTGATGCAAAAAACTGCCAGCCTGGAAAACAAAGAGCCTCTGGCTTCTCAGCAACATCCTGTGCGAGCAAACATGAGCTATTAACTGCTGTTGACATAAATGATGGGACCATGAATGAAGGATTTTTCCCAAAGTCAGGCTGAACACTGCTGATACAGGGAAAACTCAATTTTCCCCTCTCCAAAAGAGGCTCTCACCAGCAGGCCGAGGCAGTCGGTGCCCCTGTACCTGACTTGCCTGTTTCAAAAGCTGGTGATAGTTATTGCAAAGGTGGGCAAAATTAGGCTTTGAAACCAGTAACCAGCATAGGCAACTGAAACCATGAAATCAGCTGACAGTCTTGACAGGAGAGGTTATACTTGTTAATGGAAAATAATGAATGAATTTTGGTCAGTTACATTTTAGCTTTGCCTTAGCTTTAACGGTTCCTGCAGTTGCTAATAGTGGTTCAGCTGTATTAAAGACAACAATATTGGAACTGGTGCTGAACACAGGCTGCCTAATTCATTAAACTTTTAAAGCAGAGATCTACTACCCTATTCCAAACTAACTTGCATAATGGGGGTTGTCATGGGGCTAAGTTCCACCCAGCTGCTCACTCACTCCCCCCCAGTGGGCTGGGGGAGAGAATCGAAAGGGTAAAATTGAGAAAACTCCTAGGTTAAGATAAAGACAGTTTAACAGGTAAAGCAAAAGCCCCAAGTGCAAGCAAAGCAAACCAAGGAATTCATTCACCACTTCCCATGGGCAGGCAGGTGTTCAGCCATCTCCAGGAAAGCCGGGCTCCATTATGCATAACGGTTGCTTGGGAAGGCAAACACTGTAACATCAAATGTGCATAACGGTTGCTTGGGAAGGCAAACACCGTAACACCAAATATGCCCTCCTTCCTCCTTCTTCCCCCAGCTGTATATGCTGAGCATGACATCATACGGTATGGAACATGTCTTTGGTCAGTTGGGGTCAGCTGTCCGGGCTGTGTCCTCTCCCAGCTCCTTGTGCACCCCCAGCCTCCTCGCTGGTGGGGTGGGGTGAGGAGCAGAAAAGGCCCTGACTCTGTGTGAGCAGGGCTTAGCAAGAACGAAAACATCCCTGTGTTATCAACACTGGTTTTGGCACAAATCCGAAACACAGCCCCACACCAGCTACTGTGAAGAAAATTAACTCTACCCCAGCCAAAACCAGCACATTCTCCATCTCTTATTCCATTCCATTTACATCATGCTCAGGTATCACACTATCCAATATATCCTCATTACCCCCCGCTTCCCATCTTTTGATGTAATACACAGATATCATTCCTCTAGTCTATGGGTCACCCCTGCAAAATATCTGTAAATGTCCACAGAATGTCCACTGAGTTAATTTAGTCCATGACTTTGGCGTCCATCTGTTATGGTGGTCACAAAAGAGAGGTGGTGTGGTGCCTTGAGTTACTGTGCACCAAGCCAGCTCAGGTCAGGTCACGGCTCCACTTGCACTGCTTCTTGTAAGGCTGGTCCTCCATTGATTCAGGTGGCTCCTGCTACAGTAATTCCTGTACTGTGGAACTCGAATCCCGGATTACAACAATTTAAAGGTATCTCCATTACAATCTCCAACCCTGGTCCCTTTGGGCCATGTTATAGGGTTTAACACTGCAATGAAATCCTCCCTTTGCCCCTGCTCTGGCTTGGACTTATCCACAGACTGCAGTCCCTTACAGGTGTATCCATTCCAAGAGGAGCCTTATCTATGAGCCACAGTCTCTTCAGGGGTGTACCTGCTGTGGCATAGACTTGGTCACAGCCACAGATGCTTCAAGGTGTTCCTTCTCCAGCATGGATTTGTCCTTGGGCCACAAGCCCTTCAGAGATATACTTGCTGTGGCACAGACGTAAACATGGTCACAGATGCTTCGAGATGTACCTGCTCTGGCAGGAGCTTATCCATGGCCAGAGATGCTTTGGGGTGTCCTGCTCCCATGTGGACTTACCACAGGTCACAGTCCCTTCAACTTGAGTTCACACTGGAGTTCCAGCCTGTCCAGTACAGCAGTACAGAAACAGCAGCACAGAAACAGCAGCGATGCCCTGGCCATCTGCCAGCCCAGGCACATCACCATTGCTGTTATCAATTTTGCTTAAATTAACTTTGGTTAAAATGTGGAAAACAGTTTATTTCCTAAATCTTTTTTTACATACTTAAAAATTATGCCTTCCCTCAGTCACCTTCACACCAATTTCTGCAACCTTTCCTTACAAGTCCAGTTTTCTGTAACTGTAAATCGCTTTCATTTGTTTGCCCAGTACTTCTGCAATTGCTTCACTTTGTGATGAAAGTAGACTCACCACACTTTTCCAACTGAGAATTTGCAAGGGTTAAACAGCTGTATTATTTAACATTTTACCAATTACACTTTTGTTTATGCATCTCAGAATGATTTTCATCATCTTTTTCTCAGTGAGAAATCACAGCTGACACGTAATCAGACCTTTGTCTTTAGAAAAATTACCCAGTCAGTCATACCCAATTTTACGTTTGTGCAGCTGACTATTGCTAAGACTGTAACTTCATATTCACCATCACAAAATTGCCTAAATTTAGAAAAACCCAAAACCTTTCTTTACTTTGTCGAGCCTTGGGCATTGTCTGTAGTTTTAAAAGTCCTTCCCTGCTGTATCATTAAAGGAAAATTTTGGACCCTAGTCAGATTCCTCATGAATCTCTGTCAATATGCTCTTGAAGTCTGACAGAGAGCTACTGATAGCAATTCTGATTTATCAGTCTTCTAAACTTTCCCATCATAGCAATATATCCCATATTGCTAACTGATACATACATATTTTCAGTTGCAACATCTGTTTTTTTAGCTTAGGAAATCCTACTTTTCTTAGTTTTTCCTTGCACAGATGCCATTCCCTATATGTGACAGACCTTGTCATCCTTCTTTACTCCTCTGTCCAAGCTTTTATATATATTTTTTGGAGTTGAAAACAATACTTCTATAAAGCATATAAGATGTGGTCACACCATGAATTTACTAAGTAAAACAATAATGAGATCTATTTTATTTCATATAGGAAATCCTAATAGAAATTGACAATTCCTAACATTTAATTTGGTTATAATTCAGCCAGTACTAAGGCCTGAGATAATATTTCCACAGAACTGTCTGTGAAAAACTTAAGGTCTCATATCTAACATTAGTAGTCATCTCAGAACCTATCCTTTTATATGCAAGGTTAGTATTACTTTTTCCCATGTGTGCTGTTTAAAGTGAACATCAGCTGAATGATTTCAGACTTCTTGGGAGATTTTCTGTTGACTTTTATGGTGTTGGCCATCTGAAGTTCCCCTTATGCTGGTTATAGTAGCAAAACTGAAAAAAAAACATGTGGTGCATAAGTGCCTGATATAGACGCTGAACAACCTCTAGGAGCCACAGTCCAAATACAACAACAGATTGTAGTCCACCTCCGTCTCATCCATTTCTAGACTTCTCAGAATGTAAATTTTTTGCGCCCCAAAGGGGCAAGATGCAGAAGAAAGTACATCAAAGAAAAGATAAAAGTAAATTTTCAAAAGTACTTAGGTACGTAAACATACAGATTGATAAAAATAGGTTTTCCACAGGAGTCATGAGAGTGGTTTTGAAAGTTCTGCTAGGTATCTTCAAGCATTTTAAAATCTGATCCTAAATATCGATCTGAGACCACAGTGAAAATGTAACATTAACCAAACTATCCTCCAGTCTTAGCCTCATACTCTGGATAATGAACATAGGACTAGCAGAAACTATTCTGCCTTTAAGGACAACAGATTGTATTTCTGTACATTATTTTACATATTCAGATGGGAAGTAAAAAATTATGGCCAAATTAGATTGGAAAAACCAGAACATCATGCACAAAACTGCTCATCAGAACTTCAGCATCTGTCAGCATGAAAAATCATATATGATTAATTTATTTTTAGGAGCCTATATCCTCCTGTAAAACTGCACAGCTTGCCTGCTTCAGCATATTAAGGCCTCCGGGAGGTAAAATGCAATAGTCATCCTTTACAATCAAAGTGAGTTTAACAAGATTGTTAAGGGAATTTTCTCAACATCCCCTCAATAGCTCCACGGGCAACTGGTCAACTAGTGAGCCATGTTCATGTTTTTACAGTCCCTGTCCCAATCATCACTATCCTACCCAAACTATGCACTTAATACTTGACATGCTTTCCCTTTTGGCGGCACACGAACAGATTTCATAGTATCACCCTGGCCTTGCAAACCTCTATACCCAGCCCTGTACTATCTGATTTCACTGAGGTGAAAGTGAGATCAAAACTAGTATGTTTTTCCTTATAGAAGCAGCAAAAAGAATTGGGAGAAAAAGAAATAAAATACAATGCTTTAAAATACTTGTTCAATATTTCAGTTGATTGGCTACCATTGCACAAAAGTGTTATAATATCAACACCCCCCCACCCCCAGGAAGAGACGATATTCTTCTCGGAGTAGAATCCAGTCTGTGATTTTAAGTCAAGGAAGACTGCAGAATACGAAGAGAAAAGAGTATGTCAGGTTAGTTTTTTGAGCTGACATCCCTCCCTGGCTTATGCTTATTGTCATTTTGAAGAGAATTTCTTTCCCCCTTTCCCTGCATAGAATCTGATATTCTCAAGAAGGAAGTCCAGAATAGACGAAGTGTTAAAGATAAAAACGTTCTGTGAGTACAATAGAAAAGTCAAACTTAATCATAAAATAGGAGTGTTACATAAAACAGACTAAAAAGAATTAGACAGTTACAGTAAAAATAATAATGCAGCTCTGCAAATGCCTATTGATGCATCAAGCAGTTATCACAATTTCCAGAACATTTTTAACTGGCGTTCTGTAGGTGTTAAAGGCTGTGGTGAGACAGAGACAGGTCAGTGCTTGCCTACCTGAAATTTGCACTGTCTGCCATATGCTGCTGCAGTGAAATTGCAATGCTGTACCAACTTCACCTTACTTAGAGTGAATTAGAGGCGTTTGCTGTGTCTGCTAGTGCCACCTAGAGTGAGCTGGTGGCAGCTATGGTGTTTCTGATTCTCCCTTCCTTCAATACAACAGCGGTGATTTGAACAAGCATGCAAGAATAGCTACCTGAAATGCATCAAAAATGTATTTCAAAACAACAAAAAAAGCTCTTTCATGAAAAATTGGCATAGCAAATGAAAACAACACTATTCAGAAAAAGAAGATGACAGGCAAACAAGCAGGTATAAATAGACAGAAAAAGATCGATAAGTAGTCAGGTAGAGATTAGCCCACTAAGCAAAATGTAAGCCAGATCATCTGACTTTGGCTAACAGATATGCAAACAAAAACCAGATTATTCAGCTTGTAGAGAGAGACAGACCACAGATGGATAAGATGAAACTATATTTGTGACTTTGAAATGAGACTTTTTTATCTCACCGTATCTTCTTTATTCCATGTCCCATACAATAGGACTATGGCTTTTGTTATTCTCTGTTAGCTCCTTCTGCATGTGTTTGATAGATGGAAAATAGTATGATCAACAGAAAAATAGAAAAGGGGAATTCAGCAGCAAGAGTATCAAACAGATGTGTTTGGCAATGAAGAAGACATTGGGGGATCTGGGGACAACTCATATCGTTGTCATAGACTGTTTATATAGCCTCTGAGCATGTCTAAAGAGCTCACCAGAGAGTAGTGCAGAGTCTTAAACTACAATGTCCAAATCAAGTATGCAGCAAATTCCAGTCCCCATGTCCAATACACAAAATCTGTATTACAGCATCTCTCTCAGCAGGACTAAGGAGCTAACCCATGCCAGTGTTACAGGGCTCAGTCAGTGACAATTTAAGGCTGTTAGAACTACTCTCAGTGGTAAGGTGAAGTATTGTCTATATCATTACCTCAGAATTTTCATGTTTCTCTTCCCACTTGCAAAGCAAGATAACATTTCTTGTTTCCCCTTGTTGCTTATGTTTTCTATTCAGCCTGCTTAGACTCTGGGGCAGAAATTATACCTTTTTGGAAGGATGTTTTGTCCAGTACCTATGCAACAATGTCTTGATCACAGCTGGGTTCAGCTGGGGCTTTAAAAAGACAGTCTTAATAAAAAGTCAACAGAAAAGAACAGCACAGATTTTAAAATGATGTTTTAGCAAGTAAAGATTTCAGAGGTGGTTGAAGGTGTCTCCCTTTGCTTGGGTTTGCTAGCAAGCTGCCTTCATTTAAAGTTATGATTTTCACATATATATCACATAGCTATTGCGTAATAAATGTTGGAGTTTATTGCCTCACAGATGATTATGCAGAATTGGAAAGCCAGGAAGGTAAATTTCATCCTGGTAGTGTAATCCTAACAGTGGCTACTCACAGCCTTTATTCTCACCCTACAATATTGATACTGTCCTTCCAAGAACTAATTAAACCTTAATTTCAGAAACTGAATAATAAAGACAGTTGGCACATGTGAATAACCCAAGGAGTTATCATTCTCACTTTTCTTAAGGTTCTGTTGCTCTTCTAAATGTGAAAGACTACCCTGTTCTAAGGTCCTGAATTCAGGAAAAAGAATCTTTTTCATGTACATGATATTGTTGCTAAATGATGCTAATCATTTCCAATACAAAAAGTAATTTCTATTGAGTCATAACACTTACATTGGAAAGGTGACACAGCACCTACTATGAAGCACACCATTAAAATCATGCTAACTTAAAATTAAAGATAATTGACATCCACGAATGTAAAGAAACTCAAAGGTAAGGGTAAGATCCTCACCACTCATGAGGATCAGTTTCATGTTGTGTGATCTATTTGGCACTTACAACCAAGTTACACTATTTCTCTCTAAAAAAATCCTAATTTTATCTTCAATAAGCACTGTTGAGTGGGTGAAGACCAAGGATGATATGAAACAATATTGGAAGCTGTACTTCACTTGATGAAAAATCCCTGATGAAAATACATAAACTGGATACTGCTGAAACGGAAGTGAGAATTGAACCCGTTATTTCACTACTAACACACCGATAGGCCCCAGCTGAAAAGCACCTCATATTACTTGGAAACCAGAAAGAAAACAAGGTCCTAAAGAGTTTATAATTTGAATAAACTGAGAAAGCATGTGACATTCAAGAGATTATCATCTTCATTTCAAGGAAATGCAAAATGGAGGACATAATTTGTTACATAAAAATAAAAACAAAAAGTGCCAACAAAAGGTTCAGAAGGTATAACAGTTACCAGGTCTGGGGAAGCCAGACAGATATTGTTCTCACTATTAGGCAGGACATGATAGAGTATACACTGGCAGGTATGTATATTGAACAACTTGAGACATTGACAGGGAGCTAAAGACCAACTGATTTGATGGATAATAAGTGATGATACCAATATTTATGTGGTTACAGAGTCAGTCAGAACTCTACACATCTAAATATGAAGAAAGGCTGTATTTTTACCAGCCTCTGCAGTCTATTCATTAAAGCTTTTCAAGCAGGTCAACACGTAATCCAAAATCCTCAGTCTTTTTTAAATCAGTTCACTCACACTGAAGTCATCAGATGATTCAGAATGGAATGTTCTGTGATGATACCTCATATTCATACCTTTTAATATGCTGGAAATCTCTCAGGCAAAATTGAACCACCAGACATCATTAAATTACAATCAGTTTTAGGCACTAAGTGGCTTTTGTTTGCACTATTAGGAGTCCAGAACAATACACTCTTCCCGAGAGAGAAGTATCTTACCTGGTAAAGAAACTTCTTTATTTCTCTCATTTTATAGCATTACCTCTTGGTCTCAACTGCAATTTATAAATGCTATTAAAATTCTTTTAACTATTATCTAATAATTAAACATAATTTTTAAAAACAGATTCAAATTAAGAACAACTCAAATTCTTCTTAAAACAGAAGACTGTGCCTTAAAAAGGGAATTACTAGATGTGCACAACTGTCCTTTTCTAATTTGGTACAGCGATCTCATGCTAAGTTATTTTTTGAAGTGCCTTTAAAAAAACATGTGTCACTTTGCAGTTGAAAAAGATCCTTCAACAAGATACTACATTAGCAATTTTCCTCTTAAACTTTCCCTCTCTTGCCTGCATTCAATAAATTGAATTAGAAGAGAAGGTGAAATGCTGTTCCTACTAGAAAAAGGCCTTCTGGTGCATCGCTTCGGATAGAGAGTGAAGAAACAGGAGATATATATGCTAATAGCTGAACAAAATAGAATTTTGATTGTCCTGATTTGGGCAAAGCAGATATATACTATACATCTGTTACTGAACAATAGCCAGTGTATCAAAGTCACACAGTATGACAATCAATACACATTCCTGTAGGAATATTTTTGTGAAGCATTGTGGCTGTGTGCAGGAAAAACTGTGACACATGAAAAACTACAGGAAGAAAGGGCTTTGATTTGTCTGGTATTTTTTTTAAACTTTGAGGATGGAATAAATTGTGATCACAGTGATAATGGATAAGGGTAACAAGTAAGAACTTTACCTATAAATCTCAAACCTAGTCTAACAGGTTGGACTGGCTGAATGATAAAGCAGAGTGGATAATCGCAATGGCAGATGCAAGCGTGCAATTAATCTGCGAAGTCAAAGCAACAATAAATCAACAATAAGCTAGGTTTGAAAGGATTTTGTGTTGAATTTATTTATCTATTTATGTAATACCTGCTACTGGTCAACAAAGCTTATACGATGTATGTGGGAATACTTACATTGTTTCCTTTTCCATTTCTTAACATGACAACTGTATACAGAAACTCATGTCAGAGCAACTGTCCTTCATGAGACAGACTGTCGTTTTGACTTATAAACAGAGAAATGAGGTACATGAGCTTTTATGCTGAATATATGCATAGTCTGTAACTGTTGCACACCATACAACTATTTTGTCAATAGGATCAACATTTTTGTTTTCAGAACGTAAAACTATTGCCTTCACTTCTCCTCAACTATGAATATACATTTTGTATCCATACAAATTGTCTGTCTATATCTGTTGCACAGTGATCCAGAAATACGTGTATTTGCTCAAGTAAAAGTGCACAGACACCCTAGCATGCATATCAGCTATCTTGGGAGTATGTATACAGCACAGATTCTGCAGCGCGGCATAAAAGGGGTGACTTACCTCTTGAAAATTCCATTGACTTTCTATCTCTGGTTGCATCAAATTCAAAACTACCTTCCTGATGTATAAAGCTTTGTGTATAAGACTTTTCCTTCACACAAATCCTTTTGCTTTCAGTTCCACTTCAGCTTTCTGCAAGTTTCCCACATTTATTCTTTAGATTTTCCTAAACCTTTATTTTCTTTGAATATTTTGCCTAAGCTTTGTCAGATTAGCTGTCTACATTTTGAATGCCTTCATTGTCTTCATCTGCCAAGAATTCTTTCCCTGTCCCAAGCCATTAGTGCCAGTACGCTTCTTCCCTTCAATGCCTCTTAAATTATACTAACACACTCTTCGCATTTCCCAAATATTTCTCCTGAACCTCAGCGTTTGTCTTGCCTAATACAGATCCCAAACGTCTTGAGGAAAAGAACACGCTTTACCCATCTAAAAAGCTTAGGACTTACAGAAACAGATAGATTTCAGTAAGGGAAAGGAAAAAATAAAAATCAAGCCAAGTCAGAATAAGGCTAAATTGAAGGGAGACGAACTTTATACAAATGTCTTATAATTCTGAAAAACTCAGAGGGCATCATATTTCTACACTTAGATCTTGATACATTACATTAGTCAAAACACTAATACAAAGTTTAGAACTTTACATTACTTAAATGACACCTACGCTAAAGACTTCGGAAACCGCAGGATATACAAGAGAAGTTAATAGTGGGTGGGCAGAATAGCATACGAAAAAGACATGAAAAGTCTTGCAGAAGGCATATGTATAAGAACTCCAATGCACCTGTAGGTGAGTGAGAAGTGGATGTTCCCAAATTCATTAGCAGCTTCTTTCTAGCCCACAAAATCTGACTGTTGCTTAGAGTGTTAGCAACCAGGTTTGCAAGCTCAGGTGAAGGAGTTGTTATTAACAAAGTGTTCACATTGAATTTATTTCTATATGCTAAACCATACATAACATTTACACCTTTGTGTGTAATCCTGCAAACATATCCATAACATACGACACTGTATTAATTATCAACGACTTTTCCTTTCTCCTTTAAAATGCACTCATACCACACTGACTTCCCAGTCCAACAGGTAAGTAAATGACTATTTGCCATTCTTCTAAAAGCATATTGTATCGTAAATAGAATGTGTGATTTAATCTGCAGATTCCCATATATTTTAATTTCTTGCCTTTCCTGTTAAAACAAATTACTAAATAGGTATAGGATAACATATGGCAACATACTTATTTTTAATCCAAATGGATATTTTTTTTTTTTTAACAGGAAAGCACTTAGCAGCTTTAAAACAATAGTTTTTAATTTGAAAAAAATAATGGAAGAAATTTCTCCAGAATTTCTCCAGATTTGTCCAGGAAGAGGCGTTCCCTGATCAAAAACTTCATAAAAACTTAAATTTTTTTTCTTTCCAAAAATGTCTATTTTTCCAAGCAAACTTGATATTACTTAATCTTACAATACCAGAAAATATTACTTCCCAATACTGGACTTCAAGGTGATCTAGAAGGATTTAAAGTTACAACAACTATATTTGTGAATCTTTCACCCTCACTTGTGGATTTCCAATTGAGCTTCTCTACCACTTCAAAGACAAAATTAATTTCCTTAAACATGTAGCCTGGGCTTCAACCACATCAATGTAGAGGACAGGAAGGACCAGACATACGAGTATTTAGAAGTATTCTCTACTAAAATCCACTGAACTATTAAAAAAGAAAATCTAGGAAGTTTTTTGCAGAGGTTTATATCTGTGTATTGCAGTATGGTCTCATCACTTAGATAAAATTGTTACTATTATTCATATGGTATTTGCTAAATTGGGTGTACATTTCTATAAGCGCTGTTTTTTCCAGCGATGCTCCATGTACATTCCTGACTGCCAGTTACAGTGCCTCTTGAGAGAGATGAAGCTATGAGTAGTAGAGAAGAACAGAGTGGAAAGTGGTATAAAATGAAAATAAACATTAATAATCTTTAACCTCACACTGATTCATTGACTCGCACAAATAAGGACTGTGGGATTTGGTCCCTATTACAGAGAAGGAAATTGTGGTGTTAAGTCTTTAATCATCAAGGCAGTTAAGCATTATCTTTAGCACTAACATTAGAGTAAGACCACAGAATAGAGCTGGCAACTCATGCATCAAACCGTTATTATGCACCTGAGGCTGGGCATTTGTGGTGGGTATATTGTGTAGTGTTGTCATGTTACTGTTGCTTTTTTCCATTTCTTATGTTCAAAGACTTTATAAAGTTTGGGAAAGAGAGAAGTCTCCAGTACACAAAGAAATCTTCCATTTAGCCAAGACGGGGAAGAGTGTTGGATTAGAAGCTGGGGAAAAGGCAGGAAAGGCACCACTTTGTTAGTGGTGTTTGGATGAGAGGGCAGAGAGACTTGAAAGCAGGGAATTTAGTGCAGAGACTGCAGTCTGTATCAGTCACCTGAAAAAATATTATGGGAAGACAATGTACCACTTAATTCATTCCTAACAGTAAAATTTGAAATTGCTTAACGGTGGGTACTGGTTCCAATTATTTTCGTAACCTGCAGCTCTCCCACTGTTTGAAACAGCTCTGTCTCAGATTCCAGATCTATGAGACAATAAGGCGTTGTCACTGCTTTGGTCTTTCTATTGCTGTATAATTTACATATTTGTCATTACATTTTAAACTGCCCAGTTACCTGGGTTAGTTTCTGTGTATTTACCCATACCATGTTGTTTGACTTTTTGAAAACACAGACATGGATTTTTTTCTTCTGTGTAGTTGTTATCAAAATTTTAATTGCAGTTAGAAAAGAAGAAACATTTATTTCCAAACAGCCAATGTCTTTACCCATCCATGTGTTTTAAAACCATTTGTCTAGAAAGAAATACCAGGCTACTATTGTTTACTCCCTCTAGCCTTAGCTTTGCTCATGGGCTTCAGCATTGCAGGACAATATTTTTCTCACCATTATCTTTTAGAGGCCTCCCATTCTTCATAGCAGATTTTCTACAGTGCAGTTGATTCAAATCAGTTTTCCCCTGAAAAATCTCAATTTCCAAAATGCAACACTTCAGTGATCAAACACTTAGAAATACTCAGTCTTTAAACAGTATGATACCAATGAAGAGAACAGTGACAGCTGTTCAGAATCTTCAGTATACTGCTGAGTAGAACTAGTAAAAGGACTGTATTTTTACTTGTAATACCTAGCTACTAATACTTTACAAACAGTGCTTGGTAACATCTTGGAAGGTGAAATAAGTCTAAAAATCATATTTATTTTATAAGCAGGAGAATGAAGACACGAAATGAAGTAGGCTGTGATTTGGGCTCTTATTTATTTCCTAAACACCATGCTCAGGCTGAGATTTGAGGAACATGAAATTGAGATTTAATTGAGTAGCTTGTTCAAAAATAATTCAGTAAACAATGTATATGGTCAGAAAATAATTACTTCAATTCCTTGCAAAAAGTTTTTTTGGGAAAAAACATAAAATGTTTGTAAATTTTGAAGTTACATGATTCTTGGACTATTACAGTAATCTCTGTTTTAAAAGACTGCTAATATATCAGGTCAGAGACATAGTTATGTTTTAGGCTGAATAAGGTGCAAAACTCTGACAATGGACAGCAGAAGGGATATAGTTTTGTATTAGAAAGCATCTGGAAAATAGCTAAAATGTTCTGGATTTCAAGTCCAGCCTCTGAATCCAAAATGGACTGTGGCAAGAGAAAAGGCTTTCTAGAAGAATTTTCTTCTTCTTCTTCTTAATGTTAATATGGAATTCCCCCCAGAATGACCAACATAATCTAAAATCAGTTCATTCTATATTTTCTTTTAGAATTAGTTAATTAGTAACAGAGGTGAGGCACTTTCAGTCTCTTTCTGAAGTTAAGTCCTTCCTTTTCAGTGTTCAATAACTACTATGTATTTCATGTGCAGACAAGTTCATCTGTTCATCATTGTCTATAGTACTAAACTATACTACAAACTATCGCCTATACTATACATACTGTATAGTATAGACTGTTGTCTATATTATCCCAATAAAATTTATCTGGAATACAAGATCAACACATCAATCCTTGTAAAATTTCTCTAAAGACATTCCCCCTGTCTCCACAGCACAAGGAAGCGTCTTGGGAGACCAGCACATACCGAGGCAGCAATGTTTGGGGCAGCTGCAGTAGCTGCCACACTTCCCGCCACCAGGTCCTGCCAGAGATGCTGCTGCCGTGTTAGGCTCAGAGGAAACAGAATTTGGCTGAGAGACTGGCTGAGGTGACAGAGAGAAATACCCTGGATAAAAGATTTTTTTCAAAATTGACACTGTCTATATCCTAAATATTTTAGAAGACATTTGATCTCACTCTGTAATAAACTAGATGGCAGATTTGATATACAGCATTTTCTAAAACATTATAGAATTATGAAATTTAAAAGTTGCATATTGTCAATAAGAAGAGTTAAGTTCTTTCTTCCCACCCATGATTAATGTAAATGCTGATGTTTTATTTAGCTCTTTGTTATTATATTCTGAACCTTTTAATTTCTTTCTGAAATTTCTCATGAAAATATTATTTACTAATAGAGACATCCATTTTTAGTGCATTAATTTCATTTTTAGATATTTATGGCTACAGATAGACATTTATGATTTAGACATTCTAATCCCTCCATATTGGAGTAGTGCTTTAAGGTCTATGTTCTTGAACATAAGCTGAGAAGGGGTGCAGCTAAAGGACGGTGTGAGAAAAAAACCACAGATACTGCTTTCTGTAATTTTATGATGAATTTCAAATAAAGCCTCTCTCCAATTTTCCAAAGCTGTCTCTATATAGTGTGAAACATATAAATGTATAGAAACACTTAATGTATGTAATAATGCATATTTCGTAAATACCCACTGAAGAAACTTTAACCTCTAAGGCTGTTCTATTAGTTCATAATAATTTTAAGAGTTTGTTCTTGTCTACATCCATTATACAGTTAATCTGCTGTAACCACAGAGATTAGTGTAGTGGTCATCGCAGTAAATGTCAAAATAATTTTTTTTTTACTGTCACTCTACATATCATTGAGACACACACAACACTAAGAAGGGTGAGTTAACAGATGATATGTAGCTATGATAAATTACACTTCATCCTAAACAACTGCAAATGTGACCTGCAACAAACAGGAAGGTCTGAAGGGAGAAAGAATTGCAGCTGTTGTATGAAATAAGTATCATGGAAGCTAGATTTTTAAGTCTACAATTTCTCTGCTTTTGTAAGGGAGATATAACAGCCAAAGATTCATTAGAAATTTAGCCACTGATCCAGGTGGGATTCACTCAAGAATAGCCACATTGTCCCTGACATAGCATGTGATCCTCTTCCTACCTAAGAAGGTAGAAAACCAAAATGAGAAAAAACCCTTTTCTCCTTTTGATCACATTTATATAAATACAGAGGAACTTTATGCAGAACAACAAATGACATCTATTTAGGCAAGCAAAGCCCACAGATTCCCGTAAAGTTTTAAATGCAGAGTTGATTTTGTTTGCACATCCGTTAATATTCTAAATATATCACAGCATTTGGCTTCAATACAGACTGTAAAAACAAGGAAAGACCAACAAGACAGAGGACAGCTTAGCATCATAATTGCTAGGGAAAAAATAAGGGAGGAGGAAAGAAAGTAAAATTAGAGTATTCTGATCACACTTTAAAAGGCTATTTTCAATTAGAATTTTTCCAGACAAAACATACTGGAGATGCTGACCAAGAAATCCTAAAAGTCCCAGGGAACAAAAGTAAGTTAAATTTAAAAGATCTGTTATCTGCAGAAACGTTTATATGTAAATACAAGTAAGCATACCTTACAAGAAGAAAGATGTAAAAAAAATTTTAAAAACTGCCGTTAATGTGTAATGTAGTTAGAAGGTCTGATCTGAAGAAGAATGTCTTTAGCCAGAACCTGTGCCTATTTCTGGAGAATAATGACAAGGGCATGGAAAACCCTTAGGCCATAACTGTGGCTTTATACATCAATGCAACAGTAAAGCTTTGTACAATTGTGTTTATGCAGAGGATCAACTGGATCTCCCCCAGCCCTTATGGCAGAGCTGCTGCTTAATGCAGTGCAAGGTTCTCTGATGGAAACAAAATAAAAAAGGAAACCTTTTTCTTTGGAGTAACCACCATCTGCACTAGTAGGGATTTTTAACTTGGAGAACTGTGCTGTTCATGTTATATATCTGCTGTGTTGAACTCAATAGACCACTACAAGCTCCAAGTCAAGCTTTTTGGCAGTAGGTCCTGTATTTTTAACTGGCAATGCTGATAGACACCTGTGTCTCCTTTGTTTCACCTCCTTTCCTGCTATGTTCATTTTAGCTAACATAACATTCATTAAACTAACTACTAATAAATAGTTGACTAGGGCTCACTTGAATACACTAACAAAACTATAACTTGCATAAAAAGGCAGTTGAGTGTCATTAAGAAAAAGAAACAGCCAAAACCTGTAAGTTACTTTTAAACTCTCTCTACTCATAGAAATCCCAGGAGATGTTGACTGGGAAACCCATTTCCTGAAAGCTGTTGTGGGTTCAGATTTCCTGAGTTCGGTTCTTGATCCCACTAATTTTGATGGATTTACTCTAGCTTTGCTGATTGTGCCTTGAAGACATGATCTCATGGCTGTTTTACATTCATCAAAGTCCACAAACGTCATTGAAAGGGACAGTCCTGCCTTCATTTTTACCTCCTTAGGGCTGCCTGAAAAATTCATCCCTCTTTTCTCTTCCTCACCCGCCCAGTTACCCGGAGCCAAATACCTGTTCATCTTTACAAACCACACTCTGGAAGTTGGTTGAAAGCACCCACATCAACTAAGGCACTTCAGGAGCCATGGGGTGAAGCTCCTAGTGATGTGGGCATCTAGTCATCCTTGAAACTTGTTACATGATGAAATTTGGTCTTCATTTGCTCTGGACAGTACTAGCTACCAATCCTAGATCTTTAGGTGAAAGGGAAATGACAAAATCTGATAACTTTTTCCTGTCATCTTAAGCTTCATTCTTTGAAGTAGTGTATTGTAATACTCAACAGGACTTCATTATTACTTCTTTCTGTTATTACTCATAATAACAACAATAAGTCATTAAATGAATTTCTGTTTAGTTTAAACCATAAGTGATTTATTCTCATACTGCTCTGCATTTTCCTCCATGTAAACTGGCAAATGTTTTGCCCATATTAGATGTGATAACATTACAAATTGTCTGATGTCATGCCAAAAGTCCGCAAAACATTCTTTTCATCTGAAAACTACAAATCCATAGAATAGCAATATATATCTTGTACAAAGTGCAAAACAGTGGAGAGGACAGGTTTGGGGATTTTTTTATTTTATTTTTATTGCTGTTTTCAGCAATTTTCTTGACAGACCATGAGACAACAGCCATTGGCCATAATTATTTTGGGTTGGATTTGATAATAATGGTCTCATGACGAAAGGTTTCCTACTCTGTACCTCCTACATTATCTTAGTACTTAGCCAGCAGTTTATTAAAAATAACAAAACAACTCTACCAATACTATTATTTAGAAGTACTCCTTGCACAGAGAGTTTCTAATGAAAGTGAAGTACATTATGATTCAGAGAGAAATCTGGGTAATTTTTAATGAACTTCTGGGTAAATTTATGAATTTGAGTTAGGTCTGACTTTTTTATCAAAAGGGAAAAAACTGAGGGGCGGAAAATGGTAGAGTGGTTTTTGAAACTTCCATTTAACTGACAGCCCAAAAGAAATCCCCAGGCAAAGCAAGTTTGACATCAGTGCCACCCTTCCCCTGAGGCATTTTGAGCCTCTTTCTTCATTGTGCCTCTGACACGCTCAGGTCAGAAATTGAGCAAGAAAAAAAGGTTTATTCCCTAAGGCATTCAGTTGCAACACAGGACACAAAACTTCCAGACGTTCTTCTGGGAAACAGCTATTACTTCCAAAAGCAGGCAGAGAATCCACAGAAGACTGACCAAAAGCAGCTGAAACCATAGCAAAGGAACAAGATGTTCTTTTGAGAAGTGAGGACTGAAGCCAGCATGCTGCATCTTGTATTGTGTAAACAATATTATTTTGAGTATTTAAAATGTGAACACTATTCATAGTCTTCCTTTTCCAGGAGGTTTGTGAATAACACTTCATTTATTTAGCTTTTCTTTTGAGCACAAGACAAAATCTCCCTGTTCTTTCCTTTTCTCTTTTTTTTTTTTCCCTTTTAAAGCAGAACGATCCATTTCATTCCCAAATTACTGTTTTGGCATGAACTACATGCTTTTTCCCTAGTTGAAAACAATATTTGTATTATTATAGGTATTATTAGTGCGCTAAACTGACTGTCAACTATTTGCACAGCCTTACTTCCAAGTTTGTCAACAGCCTGGAGTGAGTTTGTATTTGTTGTTCCAGAAATAACCTGTGTAATTGCTAAGAATGCAGAGAAGGCTACCTACTGAAGCATACTTGATGACTGCAGAATAGTTACACTGAAGTTGTGGCAAAAATATCCTTAGCTTCAAAAAACCTTTCCAGAGTATCACTGCAGGTTCAGAGGTGTTTAAGCTGTTTGCTTCATAGGAAGACCTCTCATTAGCATTTCCTTGTTTCACACATAAGCATTCTTTTACCTTTCAATTAATACAGCTTACTGTGAGCCTCAGTCTTGAGAAAACATTACCTTTTAAAGATGGAGTTTTAAAGAGGAAAAGAAAATGAAGGGAAAAATAATTGAGACAAAAATAGTCTTGTTGCTGTGTTTCATAATTTAGTTGCTGAAATCAAACTCACAGTTGATTAACAAGTTAGGTCTTAATGAACATATTTTGAAGGGAAAAAAAGTCCAATAACAACAGTAATATTGAATCCTTGTGATGATTATAAACAACCAATGCTAATTTTATGCCCACTCCAGGACAGCTAGTAGTTGAAAATCTTTTGACTTCATGAATTCCTTGATCAAGATTAATATGATTGATTCTTTGCATACCTTTAATCAGATTCAGCGTTACATTGCTTCACAGTCCAATAAATTCCTTTTCAGAGCTATTTTCCCTAAATCATTTTTGCCCTGAGACCACAAGACTGATTTTTGTGTAAATAAATTCCATTTCCATACAAGAAACTTGAACAAAGTCTAGGACAAATGAGAAGAAAGTTTTTACACTTTTCTTAGCAGACTGATTTTAATATATTAGGAAAATCGGAATACCATCTGAATAACGACAATAAACAATGTGCATTTTCAACTGTTAAGTGGAAATTCATTGTCGCAAAGGATGTTGTAAAGAAAGGAAAGGACAATAATGGATTAGACTGTGCTTGGCTTTACGCATTCCCCCTGCTGCACTAATATCTCAAGGTACGCCATTTACTCTTTTGGGATAACAAGAGCTATTTAGAACAGATATGCAAATAGTCCCTTTGGGAAGGGTATCGTTTTAAGGCAGTTAATCTTATCAAAGGTATTAATATCTGGAGAGATGACTCAAAAATAGAAAAAAAGATGCATCAGAAGTAAGGACAAACTTGGGAGTATTCTTCTCAGAGTCCAGTTCTCAACTAAGGTAACACAGGATACGCTGATGCATTTTCATGGTTTCCTTCTGTAATGTGCTATTTAATTTTGTAAGGAGATAAACTTACTTATTTTGTCTCCTTGAGGCATGCAGAAGCGAATAAATTTGATACTGCTCTACATAAAACTACATAAGTTTGATTTACTTGCATATACTATTAACTACATCACTGTATTTACTAACTCTAGTGACTTAATAGTTGCAGGCAGGTTTGCTCAGTCCATGACTGAAACTGCTGGGTTCCAGACTTTTCTTACCGCTGTGGTCCTGTTTTCTTGCGTAAGTTTCTAGGAATTTACTGGCAGTAGTTAGAAAAGCTACGATACTTCTCCTATGGTAAGTATTATCCATAATTTTAGTTTTATACCTTCATAACTTAGAAAACCAGACACAGTGCAAGAGCAGTCACAGTAGAACCCTTTTCTAATAGATCCAGTCCCTGTCTAGTTGGATAATCCTTTTGAAACAGCTGTATGAGATCCATGTCCAACATTTAAGTTACCTACTTGAACTTCTGACTAAATTCAGTTTTATGACATCTAGATTTCTCATGAGCAGTTTATCTTTTTGCCTGTCAATGGCTGCCTGCTACAGGTTCTTTATCAGTGCACAAGCTGTTAAGCACAAAAGCATCGCTGCAACACATAGCTTCATAAAACTAAAAATATTTGGCTAGAGAAGAATTAATTTTATTTCCTTTAAGTGATACAGAATTTGCTGTAGCAAAACTACTATCCTAGTGCTTTAAAAAAGATTTAATAGTTTTCCATCAGGTTTAACGTATATTTAATTAGAAAATAATTGTTTCCTTGCACAAATGTCAGCTCAAAACTGAAGTTATTTGCAGACAAATAGAGAGACAATGCCATGGAAAAATTCTAGAGCATGCAAAGAAAACAAACTCAGCCAAGCATATGGGTCCTGACACAGATGCAGAGGGAAAACATATGGCTATACTCACAAAAGATGTTGACTGGATTCTGACATGTTTCAAGTATAAAAAGAAAAGCAGGTTGAAAACAAGCTGTGTATTTTGTTGCACACATTCATACCAGCATCCTTCTCTCTAGTAATTAATATTAATGTTATTACTGAAAATTAAGTGGCAGTCACAGGGAGCATATTAGAAATACAGCACTATGAACTTCTGTCTATGTACAGAACACAGTAGGCCAGATGTCCACTGGCACGGAGTGGCCAACTCCAGGGAAAGAAGCAGATACGCTTCTGGACGGAAAACAGAAGTCAGTTCTCCCTTGAATTTGACAGAAGCCACTGTGATGGGAGGGAGCACTGTTTGAACACAGCCAGAATCTCTAGCTTGCTCTCTAGACAGCTGCACTGCTTGGGAACACCAATATACATGGAAGATATTCAGAGAATTTTTTAACTTTTAATGAGATTTATAATGTATGCTGCTGTTTAAATGGTTATCCTTTTCTGAATAAACAATTAATTCTCTACAAAATTACGTTTGTGCAAATCTTACTTCCTCAGGGGACTCTATTATCCCAGGTGTTATTGCAGTACATAACACAAATGAAATATCACCAATAAATAAAATATAGCTTTACTAATATTTCAACTTGGATTTCTTTGATGTCTGTTTAAACTAATTTATATTCCAGACAGAATTCGCAGATATTTCTATAATTTCTTATTGCTGTAATTCCGAACATTTCATATAAATTAATTAACGTGAATTCCACGATAGTCTCTCCCAGATATATTATTTTAATTTTGCAGCTATTAAATTGGGGCACCAAGACTAAGAAATATGACCAAAGCCTAATGAAATTCATTGAAGAGGAAAGATCATAATCCATATCTCCCAAATTCCAGGCTAAACCTTCAATTGAATAGTGGAGTTTTATTCAGTTTTGTATCTTTTTGAATGTAGGATAGAAGATCCTTAATTAAATGCTTAAAACTCAAACTGTTTGGGTGTCAGACTGTTTCTCTTCCAGCAAACTTTGCTTGTAATATCTTTATATTCCCTGGAAAAAGACAAAATCTGTTTGCACAAATATTTATCAGCAAATTTTCCTTTTTAATAATAAAAAATTCTCCCGTCTCTAAAGTTCCAACAGTAATTGCAGATGTATAACAGAGGTAGATACTACTTTTCTGAATTGACTGTATATTTCATCATTAGCCATAATTTTTCAGAGTACGTTGATCTGGACAGCCAGTACCTCACAGTACAGAGGGTGAGGGAGAGCTGCATCCCCACGGACACAAGCCCAACACACTCTTCTGGACAGAGGAGTTACAGAGCTGCCTCCAGGGTACTGTGTTAGAGAGAAATGCTGTTTATGCACTTTTTCTTCCTGCATCCTCTAGGAGGTGATTACAAAGACATTGTAAGTTTGAAACTTTGATGTGAAGCTAAGTCACTTCCAAGTATGGAAATCCTCATTAAAAGGAAACATGAGACATTGGGACGATCCCCCATGCTTACAGAACTCAGTGCAGAAAATTGCGATGTTCATAGGATTGGCTCTTTTTTGACAGAAGACAAAATCCTTACACCCCTCCCTGAAAGTAATGGCTGAGAAGGCAATGCAATTTGAGCGAGTTTCTTCAGGAGAGAATGATCTAGCCCAAAGTAATTATGTACTCTTACAGGCTGCTGTGGTTTAGTTAAAAAATAATTTTCTTGCAATCTACTCTTTAATTTAGAGCACACATACAATCGTGCACTTGTGTGCAGTGATAGGGTAATTAATGCATATCTTAATTAAACAGGCATTTGCCATATAAGAGAAACCTTTACATGATATGCACACTGTAACTGAGTGTGCTTGGAAAAATTCCATATCATTTGTTAGACTTGATCTCTCATTTAGGGGATCCAGCCTCACTCGTCTTAATTAAATCACAGCTCTCCTGACAATTTCATATTATTTGTCTGGTTACTGTTTCTACTGCATGTTACCATACTCGGTGCAAAACTCAGTCTACAGATTCCACAATTTTCCCTAATGCCACCATATTTAGTTTTCATCAACTTTCTTTCAGTTTCTCCTCAGATTTTACATTGTCCAGCAGAGTAACGGTGATCACTGGTAAACTTTGAAGAACAGTCTGTGTTTCCAGCTTAAGGAATATGAGATTTTAATGGGCTATTAAGCCATTTCGTGTTCTCTGTAAAGATACTGAAACACTTCCCTATCTCTCTGGCCACTTCCTTTATAACTCAGATAGTTATCACTCTTAACCTTGGCACTTTGCCAACCAATGCCTTAACTGCTAGTTTAGCCATGAGCTGGATGTTCTCTGAATGTTATCCTTTCTCATGGGAAATTGGTTTCTTGCTGGCATTAGTTGCCATCTCCTCAGATAGCAGCTGGGGAAAAAAAAAAATCATCATTTCTTCGATATTCACCTCCTATCTGAAACAAACAAAGATCTATTTCAACTTTTCAGCTACCATTATAATCAACCTTTTACTCCACAGATATGTTCTTACAATTTCTGTTAAATCATACTTTGCTTTTGGTTCCACTTTTTCCTTAGGCTTTTTCACTGCAAAATTTACAGACTTCCTTGCCTACAGCTTTGTACAGTTCTTCTGTACCCCTGAATATTTTTTGTCTTTGTTTCCAGTATTTTTCCACTGCTAGCTTTGGTGCAGTGTTACCAGTTTTCTGAATAAGCTATATATTTTGTGACTGCATTTCCAGAATTTGTCTATTTTGATAAACAAGGATTTAATCTTGCTCTTTCAGTTTTAGCTCCAGTTTACATTTTGATTTCACGTAAGACATGATTTTCTAAATTAATTGAATTATTGTTCCTTTTACTCCAAATGCTTGGAAGAATTTAGTGTAGATAAATTCATTCCAGTTTTCAAAGCAAAATTCCTGTTGTATTTAAGAAAAATATAATTTTGTGATGCCAATGCAGCTTGCCTGTGTGCGATGTACTACTGTGTTTACAGTGTCTGCAGCCTGAGCAGAATGGCATTATGCATTTCTTAGAGTAGGCTTTATTATAAAGCACATACCATTCAAGAAACAACATACTCTAATCTGTTCTTCCCCATCTGCAGCCTGCTGTTCTGGAACTAAATGTTTTGATCAAATGCACCTCTTTATTAGAAACATGCTCCTATACCTGCAATATAGTAATGTACTTCATTATCATGAGTCTTTATTGTGAATAGCTCTTGCATTCTGATCTGATGGATGGCCAACCTTGTGCTGTAAGAAAAGTCACTGACAGTAAAACATATGGCTTTTGAATCTTTCTAAAACTTGTTTGTCCTAGGCATTGTGAGCATTTTATAATTTTCAGTTGGTTTTAAAATAGTAGTTCCAGTTAAAACTAGTTAAAAAGGTTTTGTTTTTAACATTAAACTTTTTTTTTTTGAATTAAGTTTAAAAGGGTAAAAGTTTGGGGGATGTGGCTTTTTTTTTTTTTTTTTTTAAAGTAGTTAAAACAAGTCTTAAACTAGTAGTGGTCCTGAGATATACAAGACTCTTCGGAATTTTACCTACTTGCAACAAGAGAATTTGGCCTTTTATATAGGTGAAATTCTGCTCGAGATTGCTATATCCTGTTTATGGTCCAGGGAAGAAATTAACTGTTTGGATTAGAGAGGGATAGGAAACTAGTTTCATTTTTTAATTCAAATCACAGTGAGACTTCAGATTCAAACTTAGTTTGCAAAGAAGTTGGACACCGTTCATGTTTTAAGACTCTGCCTTGGTGTTTTTCATTAGACTGTACTGATGTTTTTCATTAGAGTAGTATAAATGCAGAGTTTTTGCGTTTTACGCAGATTTATAAGAATGTCACAGAGCTCAACTTTTTCCAATTAACATTCCAATTACATTTCTAGAAGTATTTTAGAAAGGCCATTTAGAAATGGTTTGACAGAAATTTGACGCACAGCTCACTACTACAGCAAATCACACTTGGAAAGAGAATTTGGAATTTTACCCACTTTGAATCTTGCATACTGATTTTGGCTGAACAGTCACAACGATTACTTTCCAGAAAACTCAAGCACAAATTGTCAGTGTATGTTCCAATAGCTTTCTCCCTCTCTGATTGGAAAATACAGCTCAGCAGACAGAAAGTGACACCTATAAAATTGTACTGACATGCACTTCAAGTACACAGCAATCTCCACTGATACACTCTCCTTACACAGTTCATTTGCAGCCTTGATTGAAAATAATGAAGAACTAACATACATGAAATACTTAAGACTATTCTATACCTTAACCTTTATGTTAGGCACTTAAATTTGATCTACTGACTATTATACTTAATTATGTCTCTTTAGTTGAGAGACAGTGACACAGACCGAACCGCATCACTGAATTACATTGAGCTATGCCTTTTGCTCAGCGCAGCTGCCATGCCCCAGGGGTTGGGCCCCCAGCTCCAGCTGGAGAAAGTGGCCTGATAATTGGAGGCCATGACTGAGATAGTGCTGTGGAGGGACGGCAGAAGCTTTGGCCCAAGGCCAAGGTGGAAAGGGTACGTCATGCCTTGGACTGGGGAGTGACAGTGGCCTCATCTGAGGGGAGCGTGCTCCAATTGAGCTGACAGGCAAAAGAGTTACAGGAGAAAGTGAGCAAACTGTAGCATTGGGAAGGACGAATGGGAAAGCAACATGGTTTTAGACCTTGCAAGAAACCAATGATGCAAGAAAGGAGGAACAGCTGGAAACTGCACTTGAATGAGTAGTGGTGACAGCTCCCAAGACAGAGGAGGCTGGAAACTTCTGTCTTCTGGTAGCAGGAGAAATTCTCCCACTCTGCCCTCGTATCTGAATGTACAGGATAAGTGCAATACTTGGCAGTTAATAGCCAAAGAAAGGGAAGAGAACAAATTTCATGAAGGGAGGCTTAAGAGACATCTCAGTCCGAAATGACCACCCAGAACCCCCTCTTCTCAACCATCCCTTGAACCTCTAGCTCCAGCAGTCAGCATTTTGCCAGTTGCCCCCTTTACTGAGCTGTCAGCATTATTTTTTTTTTCAGTTAGGAACTAAGTTCCAAAATAATTTTAATAATTTTATGCAGTCTTGTAGGGTACGGCGTTCGGAAGATCTCGCGATGTCGAGGAAAGAGAGAGAGCTAGACACCGCCCCCCCTGTGACGTGTTTGTATAAAAGGAATTAACTGCACCATAAACGAGGAAGTTGTCACTCATACTGTGTGTTATCTGTTTCTTCCCTGGTCGGGGGCCGACCAGTGATCCCTTCGTGGTACCTCGGCTGTGTAGCGGCGCTACACAGTCTAATAGTATTATGCTATTATTCATAGAACACCTGGGAAATCCATCTTATACCTAGCTCCATCCAGATCTGAGCGTTTCCAGGCTTTCCCAGCTGCTCAGCCATGACTGCTGCACCTCCCTTCTGGGTACTGATGGTAGCTGCTGCCTGCAAAATTCAGTGTCTTTGCTGCCTATTTGATACTTTCCATATATGCCTGCGATTATCACCTTTGCTGCAGCTCTGTTTTTGTTTAGTTCTCATTTTTCAGCTAAGTGTGCTTTTAACAAAAGCTTCTAATTCACGTCAAAGGATTTTAGCAAGTCTCCATAATTTACCTTATAGCCAACACTTAATTGGAGTCATACCAACTTACATTAGGCCTTATATATAAACATAAGCCTGACATGCCTGAATCATTTCCTCCTTTTGGAGTTTATTCTTGGCTGGCATAAGTGAGTCGGTGAAGATAACAGCACTATGCCAATTTCCAAAACGCATTCAGTCCTTTAATGGTGCATAAGTTAAAGATAGTACAGTCATCTACTTAAGGAAACACAAACTACTGCATGATTGTCCATACTCAGTGTATTTTATCTTATTCCACTATAAGTTGAGATCCATGGATCCTTTATGGGCCAGGTTCTTAAAATTTAAGTGGCTTACCTCCCCTTACCTCATCCCATTATATACATGGATCAAGGAAGGATCTGTTTTCACACATTAATGGAAAGTCTGAAAGGATGTAAATATTACATAATACAGACATAACTCTCTTTGAAAGCAGGATGTATTTGAGGTGAAATGCCATTCACAAAGACTTTCTAATTGCCTTAGACAGTTAAAAGATTACGCTGTCTATTTCCCCACTAGAAACATTTGGGTATTTCCTATGATCAGCTATTTCATATTAATTTATTCATGACAAAACTTAAGAATCAGTTTTAAGTATCAAAATTAGTTTTAAAATAGACAATAACAGAATAAGACAGACTTTTTCACTGTATTTAACCTCAACCTGTTAGTTTTACTGCATGGTCAAGAGAAGGCATCTCCATGATGTTGAAAGTGACTGTGCTCCTGAAAGCATTGCATTGTGTCCTCTAGCTTTTGCACCACACCAGGGTGGAACCTGTATCTTTTCCATTACTTTTGTCCAACTTTCATCTTTGTTATACATAAAGATAGTGAAACTGTTCCTAGCCACTACTGTCATATTGTAAAGTAACACCTTAGGCATGACATTCCCCTCTCTCCTCTTGTGGCCTTACTTCCACCAGCTGTTTCACTGACTGCCACAGATGCTGCAGGTCCCATGCCCTGAGTCTGCTGTAGGAGTTCACAAGAGGCCTCACTGAAATCAATGGCAAAATTATTCTTTCATCTGAAGCTCCATATGATAATATCCAACTCATTACCAAAAAGATAAATTAACACCTACTATTAACAACTTTTTCTTTCAACAATTTTTTTCTTTGAGTTGAATGAAATATCTTGCCTTATTTTTTTGGAGCTCCTTATCAAATCATAATGATACAAAAAGTTATAGCCAAAATCCATAAAGATATCACATAGGTAATTATACTTTCCTTAGAAACTAAGATTCACAAATAAACATAATTTGAATGAAGCAGGGAGAAGGCAAGGCATCTTTGATTAATCTATTTATTTTTAGAAGTCTATGACTCATGTGTTATTTTTTGAATGTCAAAACTTTTTTATATTAAGGTAAAAATACATGCATACACAAGCAGCATTCATTATCTCTACATAATCAGTGCAGGAAGAGACCCTGAATGTCAAACTCAGCTGCGAAATTAAGAGAGAAAGTCACAAAGAACGAGTAAACCAAATCAGATATGACAAAGCATGACTGACACCTGATCATGCACTGATGGGTATATTTCTGAGCAGCAGAAAAAAGTATAATAAAAAAGCAGCAGGATGTGGAAAGAAATAGAAAAACTTTATGTGTTGTGCTAATGACAACAAATAATCTTTCTAATACAGAGCCTGGAGAGAAATGAGTTGAGTCATCCATTATCCAAACAACAGCCAGCCTAGTCTTCTTAGGAATGGTTTTATGAATACACCAACAATTTCCGTATTGCTCCTGGTTTTCTTGGAGTACAACTTGCCACAAATTCTAGTACATGCTAGGAATGTTACAACCCACAATTTGAATTAAACTCTATTTCTAATAATAATAACATAGGAGATTTAGTGAAAATGCTTAGTAAAAATCTCACAGAAACTGAAGTACATTGAACTATCAGTATGAAAAAGATGTCAGGAAGTTACCTGAACATCTAAAATAGAAGCTGCGGATAAGCTAAGATTGTTATTTCTCTAGTGTAAGCCATGTGTTTTTGTAGGTTTGTATTTTACCCTGAAAAATCAAACAAAACTCACAGCAATATTAATGTTTTTACATTATTTCTAAAAGAATGCACTCTTGTAATCATGAAAATAAAATTTCAATTGATTTATTATAGATTTAATAATGAAGTAATAAAGTTTTATCTTTACTTACTGAAATGAATTAGTTACTGTGATTGTATATATCACAGTTCTTAACTAGATATGGAAGAACAAAATTACTATGTGATCAGGTCTGTGATATTAGGATTTTGGGGTTCTGAGTGATGAAATTTGTTTTTCATGAAATTCTACATAGTCATAGTGCAACAGTAAGCTTATAGTTTACAAAAGAGACAAAGATAGGTATAAATAAGTTTTTCCATATGAAAAAAAACTTCATGAAGAATCTGAGAAATGCCTGTAAATACTGTACCACCTAATTGCAAATCTCCCAGCAGTTATAAGCTAAAACAACGTTTATGTTATCCACATTGTTGTTAATACATTAAATCATGCTAGAATAAATGCTGTTACACCAGCATCTTTTTCATGTCTACAAGACTCAAGAAAGAAAACATACTAATCCTTTCATATTATCACATGTGAACAACAGTAATCACAGACAGAATAAAATCAATTTGCATAATGCATGCTCACATCACAGTAGAACATGAACAAAATCCCACAGTATAAATTAATTTACTACATTACACTGCTTCATTATGCACTAACGAATGACATTTTAAAAGCCATAAAACAGAACAACAGTTTGCCCTGTTAATAAAAACAATAGTTTACTCTGTTAAAAAAATCCAAACCACTAAACATAAAAAAGTTGAGATTTTTGTCTTAAGGTTGTTCTTTTCTCATTCTATACTAAAAACTGTAGGAAGGGACATTTTTGAATAAGTCCTCCTCACAGATGGAGAAAAATAAACGCTTGAATAAATAGGAGGGCAGGAAGAAGAAAGGGAAATTAATCCCAGCAAATCACTCCAAAACCTTTAAATAAGCATAAAGCCTCATGGATAACAAGATAAATAAAGTTTAACTCAAACCTTACATAACCCTTGAATGTCTTCCTCCATTCAAAAGCTACACCTGATTTCAAAAACATTGTTTTGGAGAGAATGCAACACAAAGACAGTAATATTCAGTAATGAGAACCTTCATAATATTCAAATGGAACAAATGATGCAATTTGGTTTCCGTAAGTCTAAAGGTGGTGTTAAAATCTAGTGTTGAAGATTTTTATACCAGAAAGACATCAAAGAAAGGCATAGTACATTTCTGCAGATTGCCAACTATATATTATTCCGTCTTGAAATGCAAACGTAATATAACACTATATCCTTTCCATTCATCCTCATACTTATCAATAAATTGTTACACTCCTCTCTATATTATTTTCTTTTACATATAATTGCAGCAAAGCAAAAAACTTTTGAGAGCAACTTCTAGTGGACATATATTCTTCATGACATAGACACAGATGATTTACATATTTCAACAAAAATCTTTAAACAAACTAATGCCAATTTTACCTAGGTAAATTCACAGATCTGTAAAAGGAAGTTAGGCACATAAATTGCATGTGAGTTTGAAATATGTGCAATCCTGGAAATCCTTCCTGTCTTGTAAACTAACCTGGATGCCCAAGGAACTTACATCTTAACTGTCAAAATTCCATAGAATCTGTCCTCTGTGTTCTACGTGTTCTTCCTGTTCTCCATGCAGAGCTATGAAGTCCCAGAATATTACGCATTACACAATATTATACATGATATTGTATAAAGATTTCAAGACTAGCAAATACATATTAAAACAACAAACAAACTGTCCTTGTTACTCTTCGGAGGTTTGCACAATGCAGGAAACGTGTGTGCAGTGAGATGTTACTTCTGTTAGTGAAATTACAATATTTTAATAATATTGTTTCTAGAGAATATCCATCCTGCTGAGTCTCCTCATTTTTAAGCAGTTAGAATTAAATAGACTGTCCAAACTCACGTCTAACAAATTGGTCTTCAATCACACTTGGAAAGCAGCTATTCTGATAGAAAGTGCAGGTGAAAAGTCTGCACAAAATACTCAGATATACAGGCACATGGATTAAACTCTGAAGGAGAGGCAAAATACATGATGAAGGCAATACCTTGCATGCACTGGGAAGCAGCAGAGGAGCAGAAATTTAGCTGAATGGTGGGGTTTTTTTCTCATCAGAGTAAACTCTGCAGTTTTAGAGAGGGTTAGCTGTGAACACAGTTCAAAGCATGCTATTTTGGTTACAGTCACAGTAAATAAGTGTGAAATAAACTAAAGCTGCCGAGAGACACTACAAATAGCTTCTGCAGTTCTTTTAATTTCCCTCACATTATCTCAATGCTGACCACTATCAGCATTGGGTTTGGATGGGTCTATTTTACAAAGAATTCCTTTGACCCAAAAGAAACTAATCCATGCATTCAGAATAGGTATGATATAACAACCAAGAGATTCAGATCTTCTTCCTTTCATCCTTTAAATAGACCCTTAGGTTTCATGTCATGTGTGTTATGGCACATAAGCTCACTGCTCTCTATTTCCATGCAGTTAAGTGCAAGCAGACAGCAAAATAAATACAAAAAATGAAATTAACTTCTTTAACATGCTTAGTAAAAACTGCTGCTATATGACAGTATGCAAGATCTCCGTTCACTTCTTAAGGTAAGAATGATCACTACAGCCTAAGCCTTTCTTTAAAATTAGCCATCAAATTTCACATAATTCTGAAGTAGACATGCAAGCATTGTCAGGGCTGGTAACTAACGCTTCATCTAGAACATTGTACTGACTAACGAAATGTATTTAAAGATTTCACTTGATGAGCAATTTCGTTCTTCCCTTGGAAATCTGCTACAGGGGTTACTCACTGTCACTTCTAAAACGTTGCCTCATATTTCCTCTTTCCTACTTTAAATTTGATGCCATGGAATCTTGTATTTCTGCCTTCTAGGTTAATAAATTCTTTAAAATCAAATCTGTTTTCCCTCCATAAGTGTGCATGTTTAGACCATGAGAAAGATACATGCCAGTCCTACTAATTCCTTGAGTCTCATCTTAAAATATGTTTATATTTCTTTCTTAAGAAACATTCTCTGCAGTCTGCAATATTATCAAAGAATGGACAGAAATATAAACATCACTCCCGTAGTAAACTCATCTTTGCTATATACAGAACACTGGTTTTGTTCAACAGTCCTCTCTTTCTACCCCTAAGGCTCCTATTTACCTTTCAGTCCTAAAATATTAGACATTCATTTGCCCAGATGAAATTTTTTTCAGTTGCATTTTCCCTGAATCATCTTCTCCACCATGAAAGTGTGGCCTACATTTCTCTCTTAGATGTATACACTTACATTTCTCTGTATTAAAGTATAGTTAATTCTTTAATTAAGTAATTATTTCCCAGACTGCGGAAGTGATACCAAGGGGATAGTTACAGCCCAAGGTACACAGCAGCAGCTCTACTCTAGCAGAAGAAAAATTCTCATGTGAGAAAATTCCCCCCTGAATATAATCAGAGGACAAAGAGTTGTTCCAGATTCCACTGATTTCAGCACAAAATGGATTCTGGTCAGGAGACATAAAAAGAACAACATGATTTCAATTCTCTGGGTATCCTAAGGGAAAGGGGGGGGGGGGGGGGGGGGAAGTACCACTAATGACAGAGTGGGAGTACAACGATTGTTTCCACAACTATGAAATCAAAATACACTACAATTATTTTTCAGATTGGGAGAAGCGTGAAACTGTAATGCAGAAAAATTAGGTTTAATTTTACATATCCAGGTCTTATGAAAACAACAGGGAGAAATTCTAAACATGGAAACTCTAACTAGACTTTGGTCCCCAAAATCCCTTCAAAAATCTAAACTGATGGTTTTCATGGTGGAAATGGGCTTTTGAGTTTATGACTATTCTGTGATGACATTCTGACTATGATGTACATTTCTTTTCATGAAGCATGACAAATCCTCCAGATTACCTGCATGTAATTTAGTATACTGGATAGCTTTAGAACCTGCTTATTCATTTTCTCTATGAGCCTTTGATGCACACACTTTTATTTTGTTTGATTGTTTTCATAATAAGCTACAGTATCTTTGCCTAAAGATGGGCAACCTTCTTTGCCCTTTCCTTTTCCACTTTGCAGTCTAAGAAACTGTAAAAGCATTGAAAAAAATGATGATATGCAGCCATTTTTTTGACACCATTTGTTTTAAAGATGGAATAGGAATATAAAACAATATTTTGAAATTATACTGCAACAATATGTAATTAGCTACAGCTACTTAAAATGTAGACACAGGAATGTCTAGGGTTGGGCATAATGGGGGACCGCTGAGGCAGATCTATACATCTCCAAAATTGATTTGTAACATAGTAAAATAGATTCCAGCTCTCTTTTCCCTGGAACTCTAAAGAATATCCCCATAAATCACTTCCTAGTGATTGCCCTGTACAAGTATGCGTACACCATAACTATATGTACAATCTTATTTGACTACTCATTGTTTTATATGTGTGTGTGTGTTTGCGCACGCAAGTGCGTGTTTGTCAGGCTAGGATGAGAGATGGGAAAATGGGGAGAGAAAAATTGCCATAGGTCTAGAAGTATTAACAAAACACCATCAACAAGGAATCCCTTTTACTGTAAAACAGAACAAAAAATAATTCATATATTCTTTTCCTCCCTCAATTAAAAAAGAAAAATCTCCAGGAGTTTCATTCGGAGTAGGTCCACCCTCTAGTCTAAATCAAACACAACATAAAAGGCAAACCACTTTACCCTATCCACACCCAGTACAAGCATCCCTTTTTAATAATTATTCATCCTATGATAGGTTAACAGTATGCATGCTTGTAGATGATTTTCCTGCACTTTAGGAGTTTCATTCAGTTCACAATCAAAACAACATCCATAGTAACCCCACTGACTGAGCAAAGGACATAAGCACATACTGGTGCTTATTTTCCAGTCCCTGGTATCTCTAATTCTTTAAAACATGGGAGGTTCTAACAGACTCTGAAACCTCTATGCGAGAGAATGGTTTTTCTCTAGGGCTACTAGATCATGATCATAGATATGAGAGTGCTAAATGCCAATTTACTATACAATGAGAGAAGTATGTTTTCAGAAAAGCCAAAGGAGCCAGATATTCCTCAGCTTGAATTCTGGTCAAACACAATTTCTTCAGCATTGGCAGATCACTCCCTGCACACCAGCTGATCCGTGAAACAGAGAAAAAGCTACTCATTGTACACAGGTATTCAAAGAAATACAGCTGATGCATTTAATCCTTTCCTTGTGGAACTCCGAGTTCTAGGATGAGATATGGCCAATTGCAGAATCATGCCTGAAAATGAGAAAGGCTGCCATACTCAAGCGTTATTCCCCAAACTGACAGCAATCCTCACTCATTCAGAACAATTCCTGGTAGACAGAGGTATCTGAGAAATAGCTACGAGCACTATGTGGAAAATGAGAAACTCCTTGTTAGGGCTATTCTTAGAGGTAAAGGTGAAGTAGTTAAAATATATAACCATCCATTCATAACAAAAAATATTTTCTCCCTCAGTGAGGATGAAAATTGGATTCAATAGCAAAGCAATTTAAAGTGAATTTCCCACTCTGCAAAGTTTATATGCCATGCGACAGATTAACTTCTGTCTGTAGGTACAATTAAATCCAGTGAATAAAATTAAACTATTTGGAGTATGCAGATGAGTTCTGTTGCTATTTCTTCACCAATATATTTAATGAGGAATTGTGTCCAGTGTTGTGAGAACAAAGGATATTTTTTGCATTAATTCTCGTCAGCTTTTTTATTTGATAGACTTTTCCTCATCATTCTGTGGATTTATAGGATTTATTATAATGAGTAAAAGAACTGAGTTATTAAGTCTGATATCCAAATCACAAGAGTGACCGCTACAGGAATTACTTACTCTGTAATATCAGGGAAATGATTTATTCTCTGAAGTATAAATATCTTTTTTTTGTACATTTAAAAATCTTTTTTCAATGCAATTATGAATTACTATGTGAGTGAGTTAGAATTGAAAAACAAACATTTTTGAGAGAATTTTTAGATAGATGTGGAAATAACAAGAGGCCTTTTTTGTTTTAACACTGAAAATAAAATTTGAAGGAAAACTCAAAAGAGTTTTTTTTTTTTTTTAAAAATATCCAGTTAAGAAATAATCTAGAAGAGACATTTTTCTTTTTCAGAATTTTATTTTCACTTAAGAGAACTAGTTAATGGAACTATGCATTAGGACATTTAAAGTCCTAAAAATCCAGAAAAAAAAAAATCAGCTCAAATATACTGTCAAAGTCTACAGCAGATAGCAGCTCAGTCCTACAACTTGGTTTGATTTTTTTTAAATTAGATTCCTAATTTTAATAACTCAAGCTACATTTTGTGTTAATGGGGTGAAAGACTATTCTGGCATTCCATAGGACTTAGATTCTATGTTCCAAATTACAATGAAGCGTGAAATCTACTGTTCCATATCCCCTCTTATCTCCTCCTTATACTGGATTTACCTCTCTTTTCTGATGTATGTTCTCTTCTGTAAGTCAGGTTCTGATTTGAATCTAAAATGGAACGCTCATGGAAAGAATAATAGAAACAGCACAATACTGTGAGCTTCATTCAACAGCTACGTTGAAAAAAATATTTCCACACATAGAGTCATTTGAATTTAAGATTTCACTAAAAGAGGTGATTTCTTGAATTTTAATAAAACAACAAAACACAATTTGCTTTTAATATATGCCTTCCATATAAATTCAGAAAACGCTGTAGAATCGAAACAGACTACTTTGGAAATCTAGGGATCACACTACAGGTTTTTTTCTTCTAGTGTTTTCATCACAAAACTCCTAGTCTGGATGACTGAAAGATGCAAATAAGTGCCTGTTCTCTGTTCTGTTGAAATAAATTAAAGGAAAGCAAATGATGCAGTAACAAAAGAAAGCAGAAATATGTCGTTCTTGCTATTACAAAACATACAACTATTCATCTTTTGCACAGATGAGCAGTGTGAGAACCCAGGGCCCTATTTGCAGTGATGTTTTTTGGCTCCACTTGTGGCAAGAAGTAGCAGATGAGACCGGTTACAACTCTGCAACACCTAGTACTTCAGCATGGGAACGGTCAGGGACAAAAAACCAAGCACTTAACATTTTTAGTTAGTGGCAAAGAGCCAGCTTACAGGACAGAGTTAAAAGTGTAATGAGTGTACAGTCAGAAACTCAGAGGCATGCAAACGCTGTAGGTAGCAGGACACCCTCACATTCACAGGATATCATCTACAATCCTTTCTACATAGACCCATGCTGTGGGACCTCTGAATACTAATCACCTTCTTCATAAACATATTCATATTTCTTGCTAAAACAATAGGAAAACTCCCTCTTGGACAGGCAATGGAAATTATTTCAGAAACATGAACAGAAACACAGTAAGTCTGTAAAATACTTCTGCTCTTCAACTGCTTGAGTATAAAGCTGACGACTGAAGTACGTCTGATTCAAAGTTTCATTTTAAAGAATGGCATAAACTTATTTTCTTTGTCTATGAAATATCAGCCTTTCAGCCAGGTAGCTCTGTTCTCACTCGAGCTTCTTACGGGATTCCCTTTTAGTTCTCCTAGAGAGACACCAGTTTACTACACTGTAGCACAGGTGATATGGGAGTGACATCAAACAAGCACATCAGAGAACTTATCACCTAGAACGCTTTCCACATTCTATATAAGCCCTTGGCAGGCAATCTCTGAATCAGGCAGTAATATGCGGAAGAGAAACAGCTGCACTGCTTGGTAAATAAGTGTCTGTCAAAGACTGAACAAAAAGACAGTATGCCTGAAATGAGTTAATATGAAGGATTCTGGTATTCAGGAAGCAATGAAGTCTACTAAAAATATTCAAAATTTCTGACAATTTTTTTTTCTTTTTTTTAATTAGGTTTATTTCCTGTTCAGTTTAGGGATAAATTTGGCTCAACCACACAAAGTTCTCATGAAAGTATTATAAGGTCAGTGGATTAACAGGAAATCAAATACATCCCTACAAATGAATGTTGATAGCCAGCACATATCCAATATCAACTAATATAGTGATCTATAGGAGATCTTTGTTTCTCCAATGAATAGACAACTAATTAAATTATTTCAGCTAGGTTCACACTGTAAATGCTCAATTTTAATAGCTACAGCCAATTCTCTCTGGATTAGCTGTGTGGGCTCCTTCTGAAAAAAACTGAAGTCTCCTGGTAATTGTGTAGCCTTCTTTCTCCAGCTTGTGTACAAAAATCCCATCAAACTTAAAAGTTCATGTTCTACTTCATCACATTCTTAGCTGGTGTGAAGGTCCATTATTTGAGAATCACAGAGAACCTTCTAAGGTGTTCTAATTTATTTCCAGGTACCTGCCCATCGCTTGCCTTACTTTGCAGCATAGTAGTTTTCCTTTCTCACTTTGCCCTTGGTTGAGCTGAATATAAATTCAGTGTTGATTCCTTTTCCTTCTCCCTGTAGGTGGACAGAACTACCAATGGATTTCAGCTGTCTTGTGAATTTACACTGACAAGTAAAATAGGGTATAGAAAAAAAAAAAACCCCGCCAAAGTGAACTAAAGTGAAATACAAAGGTTGCCTGTCTTTATTTGAAACTTTGAAATACTTTATTGTGAAAATTATTTGGAAATTACATCATTTTTTGCATCTGGCCTAGAGTTCTTTTTCAGTTCTTTTTCAAGATACACGTATAGAAATAATGAACAACTCTGGAAAGAGTCAAGGCTTAAAGGCCATTGCACAGAAATTGGTAAAGATTTCTTTACAACAGGATTTTCTATAGTATTTAAGCATGCAAAATTGGTTCAGCAAATGGCTAAGCCACAGTTTGGAAAGCATTTAGTGGAGGAAAATCCTGGAATATTACATCATGATTTCAACTTTGATTCAGCAAGCAACGTGTCTATGAAGTTTTATATATCTGTAAACAAATATAGACCTGAGGAAGAAGAGATAAACAGATCAGTGTTTAAAAAAAAGAAAAATGTGTATTCTACGTGGCTAAGCAAAAACCAGCTGTAAATTGTTTAAAAGGCAAATTCTATTCATATTACTCAAAAATACTTTTTTACTAAAGTCAGCTTAATCTAAACAAAAAATAAGCTAAACTGTTACATAGCATGCTGTGTTTGAAAGAAATTTATTTCCACTCCCCTCCTCCCAGCAAACACATTTTAAATTATTTTCAAAATTTTTTTTGTCAGATTAAAGTTTTTTTCTCTTTTCTTCAAAGTTCTGTTTCATATTTTTAACACTCAATATTTTACAAGCTGAGTAAATATTTTACAGGCTTGACAGTGTCAACGATACTTGTATATAATCATACTGTGTAAAAAAGTGTTTTTTTGGCATGCTATGCAACTTTCAATATGCCAGAGACTGCAGAGGAAATGTAGCAGACATTATTTAATTAGTCACATTCAAATAAAGCTTTGCAGAGCAAACATGAAAATATGGAAGTTCTTAGTCCCTCTGCAGTTTACAGAGGGACTGTAAAGAGATATAGAGAATTATTTTTACTTATTTATTACAAAAAGTAGAAAACCAAACATTACTGAGACCTTTGCAATACAGATGGCTATACAGAAGATTTTAATAATATATCCATAAAAATTAAAATGTAGTAGACAGAAGAAAAATTAGTTATTTTACTCTTATATTCTCATCGCTAGGCCAGATTCAACTGTAATTTTTGCTTATTTTTAACTTTATATTTTGTTAATCGACACTGTCATGCTTACTTATAGTATTTATTTAACCCTAATTCTAGTACATTTTGAGCTAACGGATGAAATAAACATCCCTAGTTTCACAATAGTACTGCCTATAGGAGCAAAATGTGGCACTGAAGTCACAGGAATATATTGCCTGATCCTGCATCTATTGAAGTTAATAGCAAGATTCCCACTGGATTTTCACAGAGACAGGATTTCACTCCAAAGTTCCTGGCATGTAGTCAAACTGCTTGAATTAACAGGCCTATTCTCTTAGGGAAACTCACTGGGGATTTGGAGCTCACTTCGTGAACTGCATACATGCAATTGCTCTTTGGGTAATACAAGTTGTTCATACAAACTCCATGAGCAAATTTATTTGTACAGACCGCAATTCCACCTGCATACAAAAATGGCTGCTGTCATCACATATGCACAAATGTTCCACATGATGATGCTGTGATAATTATTTGTAACCAATGTAGAAAATTGCTCCATCTAAATGCAGAAAATATGTAATATAAATTTATGTTACTCAAAAGTTGGCTTTATTCACTCATTTTCACATAAGTTGAAAATTTAAAAAATTGCAATTTGTTCATCCTCTCCGATCAGTACAGGTTTTTTTCAGTGAAACTCCTAACACTAAATAAGTCTGTTTTCAAGGAGATACTCATCTGCAAAATAAATACTGGAGGTCGGTCACCAACATATCACGTCACTGCATATATATGTGTAACATCAAGAGGTGCTAACAGAAAGGCTACAGCATTTTACCTCCTTTTCCCCATAACCTTCACAGCAGAATTCCTAATCCAGTATTTGCCACACATGTAAATTATTTCACTTTCGTAGGAGTATAACCTATTGGTGTTGACTTATCTTTTCCAGAGATTTCACTTCTATGGATATTTGCAGAAAAATAACCATTTTTTTCAATTCTATAGGACATCAATATTAGAAAGATGCACAAAAAACCCCAAAAGACAAATTTGGCAACCGATGCTTGGGTAGTGTTTACAAGTGTCCTTGTATGCTCTCACCTCATTACTACTTGTTTGACATGCTTGTAGCAGGGTTGCTGGGACAGCTGAAGAGAACGAGGATTCTTCTTGTTAGTAAGGTCTGTATAGTTTTAAAACAGCAGTGTTTTCTTGTGTGAGAACTGGAGAAGGTGAAAAGGTAGGTTTCAATTCTAATTCTCTCTCTACCTCTAACTCTGCCAAAACAAGGTGCTCTCATGAGGAAAATGACCTCCTACCTGACTCGGAGTAGCTATATGTTATATTGTTGCGCAATACACTAAAATGCATAATACCATAGTCACCCACTTAATACATATGCTCCTGGAAAGATTAACATGCTAATGTGCCTCATTTGTCATGTCACTATGGAAGAAAACAGCTGAAAGAGGTAAAAAGTATGGCAGTCTCCTGTAGTAAAGGTTTTATATATTTTTTTCCATTAATAAATCATAAGAGCACAATGAATTAAAAAGGTGTGTCACCGTGTACTTCCAGGTGGATTATAGCAAAATCATTATTCCTTGATTAGCAGAGTCTCTGCTCTCTAGACTAATTTATAAAAGGTCTTTTTCAGTAGATGTCAAAGGAATTTAAGGCAGTAAAATTCTTCTTTAAAAGATGACAAAAAATCAACTTGTAATTGCAGCCTCAACAAGGGTAACTGCTGCCCTTCCCACAAAAAGAGGATCCCTCTTTTTCAGGAATTCTGTGTTTATTAGTCATGCTAGCATATCTGTCTGACATAATTTCAGCTAAGTAATTATGCTTATAAGCTTTACCTAGCTGTTCCATAGCCAAGAGTTGATTTAAGGTCAAATCTTGAATTGAAGGTGGTTTACCTCTGCTTACCTAGGCTGTTTAACCGAGTTCCTTAGGTGAAGAAACTGCCTTTGCTTCATCTGTGGTCAGAATCAATTCAAGCAATGAGGTGTTTATAAGAGAACAACTGAGCTAATACTGTTTGGCCCTATTTGCTCCCAGATCTATCTGTCTTTTTTAGGTAGTTATTTTTTTGTTTCCTTTTTTTTGTTTGTTTGGTTTTGGTTGTTTTGTTTGTTCTTTTTTCCTGCAGAAGCGACTTCCTGGTGCTCCATTGCCTGTCAAGTGCTCACATACTAGGCAATTCTAGTATTTTCACCCTATGCAGCTTTAACTCTCTCTGTACAAGATCTAGCCATGAGATCTAAAAAAGTTCCTCCTTTGCTATTCACATCTGACACTACTGGAAAAAAAAGCCAAACAAATCCAGACTTTGTTTTGGATGGAACACGGGGATTTGAGTTTAAAGACTATAGAAGACAGCTGTTTCTAGTGCATATGCTTAACAACCAGAGCAGTTTCTACTCCAGCGTGGTCCTGGGTGACAGGCAAACATTTCTGCCAACGTAGTGCAGAGCCCAGGGGAGAGAAGGTATACCTAGATACCACAACTTGTGTGCTACCTCTGCTAAAGCACAAGAATTTAAAGTTTATTTAAAAGTAGCAAGTACCAGTACCAAGTATACACACACTATGATCTCAACTCAATATTATTTTAGAGTTTCTCATCCTGCTAATAAATCTTCTTTAAGATAGGTCTGCACTGCAAAGCAGGGAAACGGCTATTGTTTAAACATAGCTGAGTGATCTCTAACTTGTCTTAGTTCTTGATTTTAAAAATGCAGGTATTTAAAACCGAGACCACAAAACTTTTCACATCCTGTAAGTAAAAAAAAAATATTAAGCAGCTTATTTCTAATGCCACAGTCACGATTATCGGTACACAGTTTAGTTTAAAGGTTGTTTAATTCTACTTCAGTAGGGCTGGATTTAGCTTCTTCCAGCCATGGATTTCAACAAACAGAAAACAACAAACACTATGCCCACCCCAAAAACAGAGGGGGAAGGGGTGGGGGGGGGGGAGAAAAAAACCAAGTAATCTTGTTTTATTAGATGCTACACAAGAGCATGATGAACAGCTACGTGATGAAAGTATGTCAATCCACTGTGACTTTTTACCCTCCAGAGTACGTTTATGAGACAGTTTAGGCACATGTTCTAAAAGATCAGTTGAACAGCTGTATTTAAGAACAGTAAGAACAGACAAAAGCATTACAGCGATGATTTAAAACAAATGAAAACTATTATTCCCATGAACGATATGGAGGTAAAAGAAAGATGCAAAAAATGCTGTGTAAGTTACAAAAAATAGACACAATATTAGATTAACACCCTCTTTCTGTCTCTTTGAAAAGGTAACTGATTATGAGACAGGTTTTATGAATCTGAATTTGAGTAACGATTTTTCTATGATTGCACACAATTATTAATTATGCTGGAGGAGGGGTAGCTCTGAAAAACTGTGGATAAAGTGTTATTTATTGAAAAGATGATAATGGGTAGTGCTAAGAAACAACCTGTCTGACCACATGAAGGTTATCAGTTCTTGAAGGACTGAAATGAAGATTGATATTATTTCATATTTATATTAACTAACACAAAGTAGGAATGCCTTAATAACAGTCATTGCTGTGGCATTTTAAGAACAAAGGTAGATTAGGATTTTACAAAGAAAGCCTGATTGGTCTTCAGAAGAGACAAAACAGAAATGGGATTAATATGTAATCATATGAAGGGCAAGGACTAATTTCTGTTATTAAGTGGGAAGCTTATCATTTGAGGATGATGGGGGAGGAAAAGCTTACAGGTGCTAGTTGGTAAAAAGAGTCAAAATAATACCAGCTTAAAAAGAGAAGACATTAAAAAGCAGAAGTCTACAGCACTGGTCAAATTGCATCTGCAATATTACATAAAATATATGTTCAAGAGACATTAATTCAGACAGGTAGAAGAAAAAAGTGCCAAGGACCCACGTACTCCTCCAGTGTTCCCTACTCCTCCCAGTAAGGAATTGCAGGAGCTGTCGTATTGGAGGACAACAGAAGAGTTTAACCTGCTTGGTATAGTAACATAAAACCTAAGAGGAGATGGAATTTCTGCCTATAAATAAATCAGATGGGTAAACTCTGGGGGAGGCAGAATTGGGGAGAGTGCTATTTTACTTTTACTGACAAACTATCACAGAAACAAATGATGTGGTACAAAACAGCATAACATTGAGCTTGATGTTTAAGAAAGGGATATTATCAAACAGCCACAGAAGACTCTCTAGTGTGTCCAGTTATATCAAATAAGGGACAAAACTGAAATGCAGTGCAGTATTATTAATTAGTGAATGTATGAAAACAATCCTGCATGGGCAACTTAATTAGTTATCACTCTTCAAATATATCTAGTGAATATTAATTCTTACACAAAATTGCCCAGCCTGAACCTCTCCTGTAGGAAAATTATATGGCATATTTCTAACTTCAAGGAGATATGAGGAGAGGAATTATACACAATAAATAAATTTATTTTCAAATTACTGAACGTAGAGCCCAGAAAAACCACAATAATGCCATCTGAGTATTAATCATAGTTTCTTATTAGATATATTGAGATATTTGACTGCCTTTTGTCACATAGAAAGTACTCAGGTGACACAGATTTAAACAGGCAAGAAAACTTAAAGATTCTTTTTCTTATTTTCTTGTCAAAACACAGAGGCAATTAAAAAGCATGTTCATAGTGTTTCAACTACTTCTGTTGCCTCTGTATTGAGTCATCTGGTGTTTATGCAACAAGAACTAGAAAAAACCATCTCTCAAAACCCAGATCCAAATAATCATGCTTCTCAACTACACCCAAATGTTGTAGTTCTAGACATATCAATATGACTGATCCAATCACTTTCTGGTAGATGACAAAATACAAAAAACTTGTTGACACACAGGGACTGGTGTGTGTGTGTGTGTGCTTGCACACAGCTTTTTAAAGGAATATGCACTTATCTCATATACAGTAAAGTTTTCCTCAGGAGATTAAAGCTTAAGATATTTTGTACAATAATGAAAACTATTTCTGCTGTAAGGTACTATTTTGATGGAAGCTGGGGCACCAGTTAATTACTATTTATAAAGAAATCAGTGAATGTTTTTATTTAACTGATGAAGATAATCACAAAAATTCAGTGATGGTGAAAGGTAGTTCTATTTGGTTTATCCCTAATAAATCAAAATAGCTAAAGAACAAACAAAGATAATCAATTCTGTTAAACTGTATTAAATTCAAAGTCTGAAGGGAACATGTAAACAAGCTGCTCCAATTTACTATTCTTCAAAATTCCATCTATGTTTATCTACCCTACAGCTATCTAAAAGTATAGTTTGATTTCATCTTTCATACAGAGTTTAAATTGTGAAGGCTTTGTATGATGAACAGTAAAGAACCTCAACATCTGTAGCAATCTAAAGGGCAAATAAAGAAAAAAACAAACTCAGATCTATCCTTTCAACAAAAATCTTTGATGTCTACACTGTCTCATGAATGGACTGATTTAGAGATACTGATATAATCTGAAAAGGCAAGTGATATTTAAATGCTAGCAAGTTTTTCTTTCAAGCACTGGTGTTGACCTACTACTACTTACATTCAGCCATTAGTGATATTTTCTTGCAGGGCAATATATTAGCAAATTGCAAGTTTAATTCTGTTTGTTAACCTATAATAACCAACACAAGAACTGCCTGATCTGAAAAAATCTGAACTTGTGTCTAATATCAATGATGGAAAAGACAGAAGTTCTTATGCTTACATCTTTCTTCCCCCACTCCTAACCAGAACTCCCCTGATCTTTCCTTCCAATGGGTAAATCAGAAAATATTCCATACTTACAGAATATTACAGGATCACAAAATCCTATCTGTTGGTGATAACCTTATCTTGATCTAAGAAAGTTATCCAGCTTTCAGCCCCAAAAGAAATTGGATTTGGCCATAATATTTAACAAACAGATGTTATTAAGATATTCAGTCAGTTCTAGAACTATAAGGTATTTATTCTGAGACCAGTTCACTACTACTTTTTGTAAAGACTCACATACTAAGCCACTCAGGAAAAACAGCAACTGCCACAAAACTTGCCTAGGGGCACACAAGATCTGGGCAACTATTTCTGCACCCTGTGTTGCTGCTCCTGCTCAGAAAGGTTGTTGGTTTGTCGTGACAGATACATACGCCACTAGAACAGCTGAAAGGAGTCTGTAATGCATAGAGCGCACGCTACAAACAGAGAAATGTGGACAGTTGGGCCTTTGGAGGCAAAAAGGTATCTCTATGGCTCCGCCCATCTATGCCATTGACGACAGCCTTCCATTTCCAGCAATGCTCAGGCTGTGTGGCTGATCGTTTAACACAACCCAGGCTTCTCATGTTTTACTCTAACAACAAAGCTTATCCAGCACTCCTGTACTGAAGAAATCAGTGCAGCTACTGCTGAAACATTTATGGCACCAACCTTCCCATATTGCTTCTGGCCTTTGACAAAACATTTATTTTCAGAACCTGACTGCTAGGTTAGTGAACATAGTTAAATTTATATCCCCCATTCCAAAAGTATTTCTATTTTTAGTATATTGGCATTTTTTAATCTCTGCTAGTGGGTTTTGAAACATAATGTCTCATTTGAATACATTAACATATCAGTACCACAAGGTCATTATAGAATGCAGGAGATGAAAGCAGTTTTACATGCCATTATTTCCCAAGAAAACAAGAAGCAAGAGGGTAAATTGCCTACTCTTTTGTTTAAAAAAAAAAAAATCCCCCCAAAACCCCCAAAATGAAAGCACAATGAATTCAGTCTGTAGGCATTTCATACATCTATGTCATGGTTAGCTCTGGTCTAAACAGTTACAGATCCCTTTGCTCTTGTTGATTTTAAAAATATCCAATGTTATTTTTCATACGTAAACATCACAAGAGGTCTATGATGAAAAAAACCCCAACATTAAAAGGAAACACAGTATTTTACTCATTGTTGCTAAGCAACTCTGCAATTGTATCCCATTACATTTCTGATCAGCATGGGTAGCAGAGCAACCAAAAAAAGAAGGCAGTAGTCTGTTTAACAGTACTGCTTACCTGCTAGTGCAATACAGTTACTGGACTGTGTTTGGGCTTGCTTTGACAAATCATTACACTAACATCAGAAAAATCTTTTAACCAGCAATTGTACCATGGCAGAGGTAAACATGGTCTGAAACATCTAACAGTCTGCCATGGACGAGCTCTCCAAAAAGGATGATACTTTCATTAAAACATCCAGTTAAATATTTTTCTGCAGTAAATGCGCATATCTGAAATTATCAAAAACTATACATTGCACATAACCATACCGTGATATAAAACATAAATTCATGATAGTATTCATATTACAGCTATGCAGCAAATTCAAGAAATTCAACTCAAGGTTAACAAGTAGAGGCATCATGACATTAATTCTGAGTCTACATTTTTCTCATCAGGGAAACACTAACTTTAAAATTTTCAAGAAATTTGGTTTTGAACTTGCTCACTCTCATTGTGCATCTAGATCCATGGCTGTGGTTTGGATCCATCTGTCCAAAGTACATTTGAGGACATACAATCCTGAACAGGAAATTGACCAGTAGCAAAGAGAAAGGTCAGCATCAAATTATAATTCTTTTTGATGTTATTCAATTGCTTTATCTTTCATTTGCTTTCATTATTCTTCAAAGAGACTTAAAAAAAATACTCCTCCCTTTTTGATCAGTACAGCAATCGGAAAGTCCATAAGTTAATAATTTTCCACTAATATATTGAGAAATTGAGGTGGAAATTAATTTAGGAAGTATAAGGGTTTTCTTAAATTATAGGATATTTCACAGGATACTTACAGTGCTTCTTGAACTTTTGAATTTTCAGACTGATAAACTGAGCAAAAAAGCTTCTATTTGCATTTTATAGGGCATGGACATATCCAATTAAGATGCAGAAAAGGCTACAGAAGTGTCTGAAAGCATAGGAGGAGATGATTTGAGGATGCAAAGGAAGTTTTCTTTTACTTTTTGGTTGTGGTTGGGAAATAACACACTTAGTAGTATGATTATTTAGGGAAATAGGGATGTGTTAGTGTGTATTTTAAACACTTTATATCCATTAAAGTATAAAGCCTAATGTTTCAATTTTTTTAATCTATTTTTCTTTCTCCATATCATCAGATATGCCCTACTCCTTTTGACAGTGAGAAGAGCTACTTTCCAGACTTCTGTAAACACATTGCTGGACAGCCCAAAGACATGGCAAACGGCCAACACTGTATTAGTGCCCTAGCGTGTTTCTGTTGTGCCTGGAAGAGCACAGTCTCTGTGCACGGAGACTGTTAGACACGCAGGAGGCGCTGGATGTGCTGGTTTTGTACCTGCCAGCAATGGCAGGTCTGAAAATGGTAACGGTGTAGCAGGACAATTTAAAATCTTAACTTTGCTTTAGTCGTTGGTAAGAGACACAAGTAGTGCTACTAACACAATCAAAAACCCCAAACCCAACACACAAAGACAAGTAAATCTAACCCATGAAACTTATCAGAACTGGTGGAGTTGAGCACTTAATAATATAAGGCAAGAAATCCATTGAAAATAATGGGGTCATGTATTAAAAAAAAAAAAAAAGCAAATGTTAATGCACATATGTACTCCTAGCTCAGTTTAAAAAAATTTCAAGAGATGGTTGCAGTCCAGAGAAAGAGTTTTCCTCTCAAGCTGCTTTCCTGTAGGTTGCAACTAACAGATCTGATTTGGCTAGATACGAATCTAGCAGGGATAAAGGGAAAAAAGAATATACCCACTGTTAAATATACCCAGTATTTAAAACCCAAGGGAAAAAAAGCAAGCAAGCCTCAAGGTACAAGATGCAGTCTGGAAGAGTATTCTAAGGAAATATTCGTTTATATTTGTCCTGTTTTTACATGCTTTCCCAGGAATCTGTTAATGGCCACTGGGATCCTGAATTAGCTAAATCTGTGTCAGATCCAATGTATCCATACTTATTTACTTAGAGGATTCTTTTTATTTATGTTAACTCTCTGTAATGACAAAGCTGAGTCACTTTATCATGATTTCCATAAGAGATTATAGAAAATATATAAACTCTTAGTGTATTTATAGGAAAATACACAACCAAAGTCCACACAACATGCTGTACCCACTATCCCTTCACCTAAAGCACAACATTCAACAACATTATTGGAAAATCCAAATCTAAATTGGGATGTAAATATGTGATTTCCAATCAACAACTTTTTCTCCAGATCAAAACACTTCTTCCAAAGCCACCTTAGAAAAAAAAAAGCTGTCAGTAACTGGAGGCCTGTACTTCTGTGTAGGATTAACACACAATTGAATCCAAGCAGTGTGTGTGGGGAGTTAGGGGTAGGAGAGTTCATTTTTTGCAAGCAGGGGAAGTGCTCCAGCCCCCAACCACCTTGGTGGCCCTCCACTCACTCTGGTTTATTTATCTTTTTTGTAATGGAGCGCTCAAAATTGGACACAGTCTCCAGATGTCATCTAAAGTGTGCTAAGTAGAGGGGAATAATCCCCTTCCTTGCTCTACTGGTCGTGCTCCTGCTTGTACAGCCCAAGATGTTGCTGGCCAACTTTTCTGCCATGGTACATTCCTTGTCCACATCCCAGTTGCTGCCCACCAGGCCCGCCAGGGCCTTTCCCACAGAGCCGCTCCCTAGCCAGTCAGCGCCCAGCCTGTCCTGTTGGCAGGGGCTCTTTCGTCCTAGGGCAGGACTTTGCATTTATCCTTGTTCAGTTTCATACGGTTCCCATCAGCCCATTCCTCTGACCTGTCTAGGTCTGAACAGCAGCCCTGCTCTTTGGCAGATCAGCTGCTCCCCCCAGTTTGGTATCACCTGCAAACCTGATGAGCAAGCTCTCCATCATTTCATCCATATTGTTGGTAAAAAAGTTACACGGAATGGGTCCCAGGATAGATCCATGTGTTATTGCATGTCTTACTGTCATCCAGGTAGAGTACAATCCACCTCTGGGTTTGATAATCCAAACATTATTTTACTCATCTGATTGTCCACCCATCCAGACTGAACTGTAACATCCTAACTAGGATACAAGGATGCTATGTGGGACTGAGTTTAAAATCCCAATAACATTTGTTTTTAAGCTCGTGATCTTACCCTCTGAGCACTGAAAAACACTACAGGTTCACAATTCACTAATTATTTCTTTTTCTGTTCATGTTCTTCTACTTCTACCAGCTCTAAATAATTTTATGCTCATGTATACAGTAATAATTTTTGTCTCACAAGGAAGAAAAATTAACTTCTAAATTACTTCAGAAAGCTAATAACCAGTAAGGCTGTTTGAGTTACTACAACCACAGCAAATTAGCAGAAACAAAACACTGTAAAATATGAATTTGACTTGTTTTTAAAGAAGTAAAGATTATTTATTTGAACCAGGTAGAATTTATGAAAGACTACCTTTTATCTGACAGCATGCATGACTCTAATCTATTAATGTTGTTAGAAAAAGACTCCTCTTATTACTATTTTTGTAGTGAAAGGAAATATCTCAGCAAAGTATAGCCAGTTATCATCGTATGTTCCGCATCCACAAATAGGTTACTTACAAAACCTTTAATTAAGAAAAAGAAGGCAATTCACAATCGTTTTTATGGTAATTTTCATATCAGCAACTTTCAGCAAAGTAAGAGAGAAACAGGTTTTTTTGTCAAGAGCTAACAGAATCCACAAGTCCAGAAGCAAAGTGTTGGCAGCAATTATTTCAACAAGGAATTACTGATAATGTTACATAAAATATTCTCAAGGGAAATGCAAACTCATGATACATTATCTTAAAGTAAGTTTTAATGTGTTTATTAGAACTAGAATTTAGGAGTGTAAGTATGGAACACTTAAATCATTACCAACCTATGCAGTTGTTACTTTAACTATATGCAAAGAACAAAAACTTACAGGATATTGAAATTGAATTAACGTGTTCATAAAAAAGTCCACATCCCCAGAATTCCACTAGAATTTACATCTCAAAGAAATTGAACACTAAATTATGGAAATATGGGAAGAAGTATAATAATGATAATAAAAAACATTGGCATCAAGAAATACTGCCATCAGGACATATTTCATCAGCGTCTAAACGGAAGGCATGAGAAATTTCTGCTCCAGCTCATACTCAAAGAAAAGAGAAAATTGTGGCAGTTCTATACTCCTTGAGTAACTTGACTGAATTCGATACATCTTTTGCCTGGAAGGTGTTTCACAGTGTAAAGGTGGCAAAAATCTGGCCCATAATCTGCTATATAAATCAAGTATTTAATGTTTCCAACTCAGTCTGAGCTAAGAAAAGAACAGTCAAAGCACTCAAACAACATTATGACGCAAAGTGGATTCTGTTCCTAAGTTTAACTTTTTCCTCCATCACAAAAATATGTGAAAATTATAATCTGATAAAAGATACAATGGGTTAATCTTTTCACAGCTTTTCTGTAGGTAAAGAGCCATCTAAAAATAGATAAAAAAGACCTCCTTAAGTTTTAAACCATACTTTTTGTTTGTGGTGTTTTGTTGTGTTTTGTTCTTTTTTTTTTGGGGGGGGGAGGGGGGGGTTGTTTGTTTTGGGTTTTGTTTTTTTTTGTTGTTTTTTAAATTAAAAGACCACCGTTACAAGCAAAAGCACATAATCAACACTTTGGAAAATATAAAAAGAAATATAAATATTTTAGTGAACAAACCTTTCAGCGAGCACAGCTTTAACAAACTATAATTTCAAGTCATCTGAAAATGTGTAGTTGAAGTTATAAAATAGAACTCTGTTCTTTTATATATATGTATAATGATACTATCTACATAATATCTGTCCTAATGTGTAAGGCTATTGTCACACACACATGTACACTACTTCAGCACAGCATTTACTTTCAAAGTTTATGCATGTCTTAATAATTCTCAATTCAAAGAAAGTAATTCCTGCGACATTATTCACCACAGCATCTTAAAATGTTTTACAAGTGGCATTTGGCAGATGGGGAAGCTGAGACACAGAATCATGAAATAACTTGCACAAGGTCATGCAGCAAGACTCTGGAAAAACCAAGAACAAATATCATAGTCTTATAGTCTACCTATGAGACAGACAGATGTAAAAATACTACATCCTCCATCATTCCTCCTACCTTATATTTAGAAACAAAGATTTTTATACAGATTTGTAGGTTTATCTTCACCTTACATAGATTTATAATCCTTCATATAATAAGGATTCTAAGTTTATCTTGCCTTTTGGTTTTGTTCTAAATTAAATATTATAGAAAATAGTACCCATTTTGTTCTTGTGGCTTGGAAAAGAGAGCTCAGGGAACAGAGACAGAAACCTACAAACTGATCCAAAACACAAGTCCTCCCAACAGATCACAGGCAGTCACAGGACATTATTCAGCAGCTAACACATACATCTTGAAGAAAAATGGATCAAAGACAGAGGCAGAAAGAACAATATATAGTCTTGAGTAACCATTGTTATTTTGCAGAAGCTATTTCTAGGTGTCTGACTGTCTCTAAACTTGCTCCTGCAAGAGCTTACAGGGAGGTATACAAAAGAATGAAACTAAGTCAAGCATGCAAGCATATTCCATGGTTGTGTTTCTATTACTGTCTCTCCCTTGCATTTGTTTGGAACTCATAGTCATCAAGTCTCTAAGGAAAGCAATGATAGTTGTCTTTTGAATTCTGCATACAAGCACTTTATGAACCTCTGTAGTTTTACCATTGGGCTCCCTTAAGTTGATTTGCTCCTTAAGCACAAATCCCACTAGCGTATATAGCTTTTGTCTGGATCTTTATAGCTTTTCCTGGGGAATTTATCCCATCAGCGATCTCGCAACATTTGATATAGCTTCTCTAAGAATCCACAGCAGTAGCTATTTAAAATAATTTTCTTTTTGGCAATATCACTACTGCCTCTTAAGACATCTTTTTGGCAAGTGTTTTTCCAGTGGCTTCTAGACAATGGGGCAGAATTTCTACTTTTCCAGTGACCCCATACAGGAATGAGAGACATGATAATAGGTTGATTGATAATTAGGCTTATTTTCAGTCTGGTATACTCTTGAGCAAAATGTGGAAAAGGTAATTTTAGAAACTTCTCTCGCTTCCAATTCAGTTTACCTCTTATGGGTCACTAATTACCAAATGTTTCTGTATTTTCAGCTCTGTATAAGTGAGCCGACTTTTTTTGAAAACAAGTTATAAAAATCTGTCATATAATCCAGAGTTAGTAGCCCCTCCATGACAATTACTTTTGATATCATTTTATAAAGGCCAGTTCACCAAACGTGCCTGTATCTCTGCTTGATGCCCTAGCTATCCAATCTTCGATATATATGAGTGTATTCGGTCAAGTCTTAGGAGCTTCTTTCCTTTGGTGTAAGTTTCTTAACAGCAGTGCCCGTAAATTCTGCTGATACAACCAGGTTCAAATTCCACTAAAATAATTAAATTTCACTTCATCTAGAAATACATTAGAACAAAATACAGTGGAACAAACAAGGGAGAGGAACATGGGGAAATACAACTAAAAATATAGTTCTCCATGAACCTGAAATTAAATGCAATTTGCAGGGACAAAGTGGGACTTGGCTTATGGTAAACACGAAGCACATCAAGGTTACAGAAGTCATTATTCTCTCAGAGAGACATCCCTTTTCTTTACCGCAGTGAGACCCTTGCTATTTGATGTCTCAAAGACCCAGCATGAAAACCTGAAACGAAGATTAGTTTTCAAACTCAACCACAAGTGCATATTTATATATTCCCAAATGGGCAAGTATCACAGTGCCTTTGAGCAGGCCTCTGAGCCACAGACACTCCCTTATTTAGAACCAAGCTGATTATCTTTAAGCAGAGAAAAAGTTTCCAATACCGTTAAGATAAAAAATAACATTACTGATAGGTTGCACATCTACCAGTTTTAAAGTATAGCATTGCTTACATTTTTAAGTCTTTCTCAGTTCCAAGGTATTTCATTTATGAATTTAGTCATATGAAGAGTCAAATGGTCAACCCCCCCCGCCACATAGTGATGGCTTGCCATTGAATTATGTATTCTGCTACAGTACAATAAGTAATTTCCAATTGCACTGGACCCTAAAGGGATTGAAATTTTTGGAGATTTATGAGGTGGCAGAGTTAGATGAAGTATTTTGTAGTGAATGATTCAATTATCTTGAGAAAGGTTCCCAAAATTGAATGGTTTGAATAATTACTTTTTTCAATGCATTTTTAGAGATACTATTAAAATCTTGTCCCAAAAAAAAAAAAAAGGAAAAAATACTGTTATAAGGTAAAGCCCCCACCAAGAAGTGGATTTGTTTTGATACAAATATTTTGTAATGAATATTTGTAAAGCTGAGACAAATAACGCTTTCTTATTCATAGAAGATTCTAGTACATGAGCAGATTTAGCATACTTAAATGTTTAATATAATCTTCTCTGCTCCTCACTTCAATACATTCTGATATGGCAATTATTATTAAGCATCTCCACAAACTACATTTACCCTCCTCCCAGCCTCAAAAAGTCATGAAAAGACTAAAATCTTTGAAGCTGTCTGACTTTCTACATGGTCATTGTATCTTCACAACATCTGCCACACGTATGAATTATTTTCATTTTTCTAAACAGTTTTTGATTTTTAAGGATTTCCATTGAGCAGAATGATGAAAAGAAAAATCAGAGAAAAAAATTATAAAGTCTCAAAGAATGTTAAGTATTTATAGAACAGCATTAAGCTACAATCACATATATTCTTGCTTTGATAGATGTTTAAATTTTATAGATGTTTAATGGCAACCAAGAAAACAGTGTACAGAGTGCATACCAAAGTATGCCTAAGTGCTCAAAGCACAGCTCAGAATAAGCTGATTTCCTTGAATATACGTGTAAAAGCTAACATGCCCTTTTTAGGTAAGGCATTGGTTCAAATCAGATACTAGTTTACAGATGCTTATTACCTGGTTAGTTACCACCAGTTATGTATCCTTATTACACGAAAACTGGCATAGTATTCTGAGGACTAATTCTGTCCCTGTTTTAAACCTCATTTGCCAGCAATGGTCACAGCTGGGAGACTGCTTTCTGAGACAGAACGATCAAGAGAGCAGCCACAGTAAAAGTAAGAAAAATAAAATAATAGTTTTGAATAAAAGCAACAAGATGTAAAATGCTGTGAGTGGTGATTACCTTAATGTGTGTGATACTCTGCATATTTTTGTGTCCTCACCTTTATAGTAAGGATAACATCACATAGAATTTTGTAATTTAATAATTAAAGTATATATAAATTCTTGTAAGATATCTAAATTCCAGTGTGCATAGCTGGAGAAGGAAGACATTTCTCAATTACAAATGAGCATGACTTCAATGCTAAAAAAAAAAAGTCAGCAAAATATAAATCAGAAGGAGGGATTGTATTCTCTTGCCACCATTTTTTTCGAGCCAGTTTTGGTGTTAAACAGGTTTCACACACATCCACTTGTCACTATGGACAGATACATGTTCCCTGTTGTACTGGTTTACACTAGGTATTAAGATCAAAGACTGCCAAAAGGAATGTTCTCTCCAGCCAGATCCTCTCTGCAAACATGAAGAAGCCAGATGAGAGCCATCTGTTATTTTACCAGTACAGATGTTAGTTTTAGAAGATCTTTCCTGCATATCCCCTTCAGCTGGAATAAACTTAACATGCTTTGCACTGGGAACAAGGAGCAACACGGGCATTCTGAAAGGCAGCAAGCAACTCTTCAACAGAAATATAACTTTTTACAGTGAGACAGAATGGCAGCAAGTACAGGTTCCATAAACAATACTAAAAATACAAGCCAGCCAAAAAAAGAAAGTTGGCAAAAATTTGTATCACTTCTGCGAAGAATTTGATTAAATGTTTGTGCTTGAAAACTTGGTTTGTTAAATTTTTGAAGATAGCCTAATTAACAAGAATATTCAGGGGCTCTCTCAGCTACATAGATATTCCTTTTGTTTCTATTTTCTCTTGTTTCTATTATTTTAAATTATTTTCTTAACATTATTTTTGCAAATCTTACACCTCCTCTGTTCCTTGCTGTACACTGACCTAATCATCATTCTTATTTTTACCAAGTTTTATACCTTCAGTCTTGCCTTTGTGTTATGAATTCTATTCCATTTCAATTTCACACCTTTTCACCTCCCCTTTGTCAGAATTGTGCTCTCCCAAAAGGAAAACAGCCAACCCAAAGTCCCATCTATAAAAAGCAGAAGAATTTATCAGTCCCTAGTCTCTCAAACACGATTAACTGGTGTTATGACTTGGTCTCAGTAGTATAATTAGGATAAACATTAATATACCTAATATGTTAATAAGAGCCTAAAATATGTATATATATTTGCATGAACAATATACAAACTTCTTTTACCTGTAGCCTAAGACAGCTAACACAATTTTAAGCATATTTTCTTAATACCAGTCTGAGCATTTTCAATTTTTTCTTATTTTTTTTTTTTAATTATCCATTCTAAATCACTCTAGATTGGCATACATTAAATTTTCCTGACTTTCTAGAAGTGAGTAGCCTGGCCTACATGCCCATTCATGGCAACTCTACAACTAAATCAAGATCATTAAAAGGGACAAATTAATCCTGGACCTACATATATTTTCTCAGTGGAAATTTAACAGAGATAAAACCTGCCTTGTGTCTCAAGTAACTATAGTTTATTTATAAATGTATTTACAGTTCTAATATTTTTTTTTTCACTCCATGCTAAAATTTTTGAAATCGTGGGACAAATTTTATGGCCTTATGTGGGAGATCAATCGGAAAGCTAAACAAACTCAATCTTTTGCTGACCCATAAATCCTTCTGACCAAGGGGATTGTTTGGTCAGTGGGGGTTGCGGAACAGCAAAGACAGAACTTGGTAAAAGAGAGGGAGGAGTGAAGACTCCCCTAAGCTTTCCTGAGGAATGTCTCAAACAAGAGTGACCAAACGAAACTTTTAACTAAGGACTGATAAGAGGGAACATCCTGCCTCAGAAGACACCAAAGACTGGATGATTGCCCAAGAAGCAGAAAAATCAGCAAAAATTTGCAGTAACTAGGGGAAAGGTAAATGCAGCAGCAGGAGATCACGACCACTAACTCAATTCAAGACTGAAAAGACTTGCCCCACCGTGCTTGTAAGGAGCATGTGTGCTAATTTACATAGCAATCAAGGCTAATTTAAGTATAACTAACCAATAGCAGAAGAATGCTGAATTCTGCCCAGAAATGAACTTTCTAAGGAGGTGGCCCACATCAAGGGATGACAATAAAATGGGACAGCAAACAGTATTGGGACTCCTTTTTGGGACTTTTGGGACTCTGGGACTTCAGAACTTCTGGATGAGTGCTCCTACAGACCAGAGACCCTCTGATGATTGGACCAATGCTGGAACCCAGATCAGTGATCGATCTCTCTCCCTCCCTCTCTCTCCCCCTTCCCTACTTCTCTCTCTCTTTTTATTCTTTTGCTTTTCTTAGTAAAAAATGTAAGGTAGGAACTCCCGCATGTGTGATGAGCTATAAGCATTTCTGCTACCCAATTATTTACTAACAAGCCCAGCTATGGCATAAAAGGCTCTTGCGTGTTGTCTCACCATAGTCCACACCAAGGGAATCAGTGAATCTGAGTGACCTCTCCCTCCTTGTGGGCGGGATGTGACACCTTAATTTCAGAACTTTTCAAAGAGATGTGAAGAACAAACAGTACTTGGGAAATGTCAGCTTGCCCTGTCTAAGAACATAGATCACGAGGTGCCATTTAATTTTGCATGCTCCCAAATTCTGTTGTTATTTTATTGGTGCAAGTTGGAAGAAGGAGAACCCAGCAGTAGGTGTTGCTCTGGATACATAGCAGTCCTCTGCAATAACCATTCCTCCTGTACCAAAACCATCATTTGCCTTTTGTCATAGGCATGTCCCAAGTCTTAAGTCCACTGAGATGAGTGACAGACTGACTTTCATGCTCTTTGTTGTGACCCACAGGCATTTCCCACATATTCTCGTACCCAAAAATTAGCTTACAGTTTACCTACAGTAAACTTACACGACAGTTCAAGTTTCAGGGACAGATAAAGAGACATTTAGCCATTGGAACACTGTAATATCATCAAAACATACAACAATGCAAACATCATATTGTCAAAATGTCAACCACATTGTTTCAAAGTTTTATGGTTTTAGTTGTCATATACACCTTTACCAGGAACACCTTTATTTGGCAAGACTCTTAACAAGCCATTCTGATATTGCTGTAGGCAATGAAATGCTACACAAAGTAGGAGAAGTAATTGCAAGTCTATATGCAAAAACAATTAGGTAGCCAAAAAGAATACTGCAAATCTAGAAACCCAAAGTAAATGACAATCAAATCTAAACATTAAAAATAAATTATCTCCAGTGGACTGTACCTAAACATGGTACATTCAGATACACTCTTATTGTCCAAGAAGCACACTAAAATTTGATGAGATCAAAGTGTTTCTGAAAAATAAGTAGCATCTTTTTAAGAAGTCATAAAAAATGCAAGAGGAAAAGAGCCTTAACGCACATTGTGCAAGTTATCTGAAGTAAAAGGAAGACAGTTCAAAACCAGTAAGGATATTGTAAATGTAAATATTTGAAGTGAGATAAAACCAGTAGAACTTAATTTGCAAATAACACAGAGATTTGCATCCCTTGAAGTGACCAATAGATCATGTTTTGTAGTTTAAACGGGAAGTCTGAAACAAATATATAACCATAGTAGCTGTTTCTCTATAAGAACATGTTAGAGACCCATGCTATTTATTGTACATGGTAGGTTTTTATCTAGCAACTTATAGGAAGAAACAGCTGTTGACATTTAAGGAGGGGAAAAAAAAAACAACAAACAGCTGTCACTGAATTGTTTTATTTTCCTTCCTGGCATGTTTGGTATGCCTTTCTACAGAAGTACTATTGTAATGATAATCACTGATTGTCTGCTGAATCTCTGCTCAACAAAAAACCCCTTGTCACCATGTGCTTTCTTAATACACACATGCAATTGTTTGCTGTAAAAAATTATACCCATTACTGCTAAATATTATAGTGATATCTTAATACCAATTTCTGATTAAATCTCTAAAAAATTTTCTATGGTCATGTCTAGACTTAATTTTACAGCATGACATGAAGATCTACAGAAAATTAAAGCATCTATTGTTTAAAGCCTGTCTCAAAGACCTCACTTAACAAGCTTGTTTTGAAATTACAGAAAGACAATTTATAAAGCCTTAGTTACTGAATACTTGAAAGCTCCATGGCAATTGTGTTTGCATGTTCTCTTACCCTGCAGCAAGTACAAGGTAAATTGAAATTCTTCATTCCTCAGTGAAAGAGAGAGAATATAACTCATACTCAACTCAGTGGCATTGTAGAGTAAGGAGGTCTAAACAGATGGGTTTTGAAAAGATGCTGATACGTGATAGTATTTTGCCTTGTGTCCTACTCATATGTCAAAACCCCCTTCCCATGATACCTGAAAAATGCATCAAATTCCACTTTAGAGGAGTTGCTTTAGTCTCCTCTTTCTACTCGACTATACTGAAATTTTCATGGGTTTTTGCTCATTTCATGGGTATTAAAAAATAAAATAAAATAATCTGTGTACTGGTTTTCATGTAAGTGCCCATATCAGATATGAAAGAAAAAAAATCTGTGTCAGACTGTATGTCATGCTTTGGTCGTTGCCACAATTACACTCATATGTGCGAAGGTAGTTAAAAAGCTCACTTACTGAGGTGCTAGATATAATGGCAGACAAATCAACAAACACTTTCTTGACATGGAATGCTACAGGAACAACAATAAAGTAATGATAATATGTCCTCTAAATTACCATTCTGAAACTGTATACAAGCCACTGCCATCCTTTATTTTGAAACGGAATCTAGTATCAATATGTTTTTTTTCCTCCCAGTGAGGACTGGTGTGTAATGTGTTTTTCTGTGCAGAAACTGTTGCCACTCTACACTGACTTTTCATTTTTTCCATTGTTTTTAAGTGTTCCTCATTGCCATTAAAGTTCAGAATATGGATCTTTGGGTCCATCGATACAGCAAAATCATGTAAAATTATCAGATTCTCTTGCTTACCACAAGTCTTATATTAAAGAAATAAATCTGTATTACATATATACAGTGGTGTTTATAGAGAAAAATTACAGCTTAAATAATTTTAAAGACTCTTTTAAAGGTAATAGGAGGCTAAGAAGAATCAGCCTTATTTTACCCATTTTCAAACTTAAAAACTGATGCAGCACTGTTCCACTAACATGTAATACTTTAGGATAGCATATCTAAAAGTAGCTTTAATTTATGTAACTGTATTAAATGGTCTAAATTACGTGCCTGTGCCTTTGTTTGTGTGGCCATCTGGTATTCCTCCTCTTTAATATGGTTGGAGTTTCCACAGTTATTTTGGTTTGGAACAGATTTTTCTACAGATTAACAAATATTCACCTGTGTCTTAGTGATTTTTAGTTCTGAAATGTCTGGTATCACCTTCATAAAAATATTTTGTGAGAAGAACACTTCCTTTTTATATTTTTCCTGAGGAAAGAAACAAAGACAAATGTGCAGTTTCGTAACATCTGAACACTTCTAGGCATAGTTATTCATGAAATCCTGTGGAAAGAGTTCCATCCAGGTGAATAAAATACTCAAAGGGTTTGGGTTTGTGTTGTTGTTTGGGTGTTTTTTTTGTTTGTTTTGGTTTGTTTGATTTTTGCATTTTTTTTAATAGCTAGATTTGAATGGATCTTAGCTGAATGATTAAACTGGGTGCTAACTGCTCTGCTTTTCTGTCTGTCTGCTGGGCCGTATTCTCCTAGAAGCAATGGTCAAGAGAGATAAGACTGTTCAGTGACAATCTGCATTACATTACCTTTACTTGGTAGAAGACACTCAAAACCAGGGAACACTTTTGGAAAAACACAATGGCAACACAACTAAGTCCTCTCAAGTTTGTTTAGAATCCTTTTGGATTCTATAACAACAGATTATGTTTGAATAACTTTCACTGGGATATGTACATTTAACAAATGTTTAGTAGTAGTAGTCATCAAGAGGTGGACAAGGAAAAAATAACTGTAGGTCAGCTGACATACACATTAATACTTGCAACTTTGAATAGAAAAGCTGAAAGAATCTATTGTTCTTTTTGGTTGCTTTTTTTTTTTAATCCATTCCTACTGGAAGAACTGCATATGATAGTTTCCATTTATTTAGCTAGCTAGGTTCTGTAAATTTTGAGCTCTAGGGATAGGAAGTTAATACTATTCAACTGTTACCTGGTGTAAGCCCACCAACTTTGCTCCTTTCTTTATTCCAACTGGAAAAGCACCACTTCTATATGTTACACACTCACAGAATCAAGATGTTCTTTGAGTAGAGCGCATCCATATGTTTTCATACTACTAACATAATGCAAGTTCTTTTAAGTAGAACATTATGAAGTGCAGTAAAGACATTTAGACTCATCTTGATAAAAATTACTAATAGGCACAATCCTTACTAAAATCCCACTTACGTGGGATTTAAGTTCCTCGATACGGTTAGTCATTTGACAAATAGACACTAAAGTCAGAAGAATCACATCACATCATCAAGATGCATGTCAATCTATGTAGAGTTTGCCTATAGGGGGCACATTTCAATAAGGGGCACATTTAAGTTCTGAGCCTCGAGTCTGATCTCTGTTTACACGCCACAAAACTCCCCTGAAATATATGACTTCAGTTTTACTTTGCTATCAGTGATAGCATATGCATGTTGCAGTGCAAATAGAGTGCACATATGACACTGTTTTGAGATTCAAAGGCTAAAGTCTCATTTCTGCCTTGATTCTCAAAGCAGAAAAAAGGATTTTTTTCCCCTCACCTAAAATTTAAATCACCATCAGTCTTCTATCTCCTTTCTTGCATAGTTTCATAGCCCACTGGTCAGGACCTCTCATGCTGGTTGATGGTGAGACTAATCAGCATTCCAGCTGAGTTTGTCTGCCCAGTGCTTACAGAAGATTCTTTATTTGAGCTGAGACTTAAATCTCTTTCTTTGCAGTTTCCTTAGTCCATCATAGATCAATCTCACAGATTCAGAAATCTTCAAGAAACTCTTTAGAATGAAGGTTTCAGACACTGTGAAGCCTTTCTTTTTAAATTACTATTAATACTGTTTCAGAGTCCCTGTTTTTCTAACAACAAACTTATCTGCTACTACAGAAGTCTTGGCAACACACCAATTTTCATTACATCAGCTAGAGACAATTATTGCACATCCCTATGAACGTTACATGCTACACCACCTTTGCTATTTCTTATGTCTAACCAACTGAAAGAGCAATATATAACCACAAAATACACAGGTGAGAACATCAGTAATCTCAAAGACACTTTACTAAGTGGCATATTTTCACTTTCCAATTGGGCAGATTGAGACATGTTAAGTTTTTCACTCAATGGAAAATCTACTCTATATTAGATCTGGATCCTACTCTATATTACATATTATCATGTGCTGCAAGGCCACTTCTATACCTGTTGTAGAAGCATAAGCTTCATTTTTGATGACAGTGAAATAATGAAATGTGAATCATGCGTATTCCAATCATTACATTATTTTAATTTTCCTGCACTCTTCACCTTGAAAGTAATGCAGTAACGTTTTGAAAGTTAGGTGAAAGATCAGTTGTCAAATTAATACAAACTTATGCCTTAGCCTTTGAAAAATGCATCTCTTCTGCCTGTTTTTAAGGTAGTGAAATAGCTGATACTGACTAGATGTAGCAACTTCAGGACCTCAGACATAAAACATTTCAATTCAGTCATCTATAAATACAGGCATTAAAAGAAAGTAATTATTCCTAAGTGACTGATAGTCATTTAAGACTTCAAAAACCTAGAGATAGAAAGATCTCGTTTCTACAAATGCCTTGTACAAGAGTATTTCAAACTCAGTGTTCTCTAATGTAATTACAAGTAGCAGGACATTAATGATATTTGTTATTCCAGTTGATGTATCTGGTGTCTGATAAAGTAAACCAGGGGCTAATAAAGGCTTCAGTTGCAAGATATTCTTTTCTGGAAGGGAGAAAAAAAAAGCAAGCTGGGAGGTCTTTCATATTTTGTTTGCACTCTCTGTGCTACCAGAGATGACCAGCAATAATGTCCATGCTCCCAGTCCTTTGGGGATTTCGCAGAACCATTGGGTCTGCTCTCCAGCCTGCTGAGAGATTCTCACAGAAAAGCGCATTGATTAACTTTGCTGTGTTGCTGTGATCATCTAGTATGTTTCTCAGTCCAAAAAAAGGGGGAAAGAATGACAAGTCAAGCACCACCATCATCCCCTGGTATTTAGGTTAGAGGGAAGTCCTTGAGTTAAAGTATTTACTCTGATACTGTAAAGATATATAGGTAATTACAAATACAAGCAGTCTATGTTATGCAGGTCTTTGTTATTAAGGATGTCTCAGCCTACCAGAAAAACAGAAGAGCTTCTAGTTCCCTTTTCACTTCCTCTGAATTTGTCTCAGCTCAGATGATAAAAAGAAATCAGCAGCTGTGAGAATACTTCTAGTTTTATTAATTTTTTTGTTTGTTTCATTTACGCACAGAGTAGTACTTGCCCCATTTACTAAAGAAACTGTCAGACATGAGCAGACTAGCTAAATGACACTTACGCAGTGACAAACTTCTTCCTACACATCAGCACATACCTGTGCTAGTAACGATCGATTAAGTTCAACAGACAATCAAGAGAACATCATCTGAAAATTATAAAAAGCACTAAGTTTTAAGTTTTGCACTTGCCCACTTTCTTCTTTTGGGGGGATATCTGCACTTGTCTGATAGTTTTCTAGTTTCTGTGTTTTCTTACAAATAGGAGAGAAATCAGTTTTGTGCCTTCAGAAACTCCTGTACTTGTAAAATGGAAGATAGCATCCTTTTCAGTTACATCTGCTGACTGAGTAGGCTTATATGGTGATGTTCTCACATTTTCTTCCTCTCATTAAAGGGAAAAGATGATTTGCTAAAGATGAGAGAGCACTTTAGTAATGAGTTCAAGAAACAGAACACAGAATAATTTCAGAAACAAAGAATGATGACTTTTCATGCCAAAAAAGTGCAGGTTTAATTTCTGATAGAAAATTAAGCAAATGTTTCCACTTCCTGAAGAAAGATGACAGTGGTAGAAATGATGGGCAAGGACTAAAGAATTAACAGTCCAAAATAAGTCTGGAACATGATTCAAGTCCTTGTCATTCTCCAACATTAAACCTTTAAGATTTTGTGTTGTTCAGTCTTTCATGCAACTTCTATTTTCTTTTCCAGATATTGGTAAATAAAACTGTGCAGCTTTAGTATTTTAATATATTCTAAAAATGCCTTGCTATTAATCCATCATAGGTTCATAAACTAAAATTTATGCAGTTACATAATATTATTTCATATTATGGGTATCCTGAGATGTGGAATTGTATGTACTGAAATGACTAGGTAAACTGAAATGATCAAAGACAACATATTCTCATCTACGTTTCAATGTCTACTGCAAGTTCTTTTCTATGTTTACTTCATAATTCATGGGCCACCTCTGGGGATGAAGCAACTCATTTCCACAGCAGGATTGGCAGCAGTACAACTGGTGTTACAAACAACACTTATATCAACAATATACCAGAAATGATTAGAAACAATTACAGACTTGCTTACAGCAACTCTGCATTTTTTTATTACATCCTCTAACACTAGCAGAGAATCTTAAGTCAGATGACAGAAATCTAAGGAGTCAGAAAACAGATGATACGTGACCTCTGATTAGTGTTTAGTGGGCATATGAGTATCCTATAAAAAGATTATGTTCATGTTACTGAATAACACTCCTGAGAGGGAAAAAAGAAAATGTAGCTAAGACCTATTATATTTATAGTGACAACTGAACATGCACAAAACAGGGCATGACTAGTTTCTGTTCATCACTAGACAACCACAAAATAAATAAAGCAAAGTACTGTTGAACATTTTTTGGTACAAGTAGACTGTGTTACGCAGTTTTGTTAAAATTATACATGAAAAACCTTGCTGAATAATTATCTTTTATAGTTGTTCAGACATCTATAAAATATATAAAATATATGTATTATAAAATATACTTGAAATATGAATCTATGAGAACATAAGAAATACTGAACAAAAAAGGTGCAAACGATTCACAGAATATAAGTCCTGATTTCTCTGTATTTGTCTCCAGGGATACACTGTAAAACCTGCCCTCTTCATATTTACCAGAAAATCTCTAGCCATTCCTACAAAATACTCAATAACTACTCAAACTTCAAGGGCTAAATGGTTCAGCTATTTATAGAATGCATTCCAAGTATTTCAGTGAAGTGATTCTTGATTTACTTGGGGAAATGACTAGTGTTTGCCCACTTTTTTTTTTTTTTTTTTCCTTTTTAACTGGTGTTGAACTTTCTCTAGTCTGCTTTAGGAGCTTTTAGCAGTTTGAAGATGAACTGAGAAGGTGCTAAGGAGAAACAGAAACTGACATCAGGAAGAACAGGCATAAGATTCAAACATATTTATTAAAACTAATGCCATTCAAAAATCTCATTCAATATACGATTCCTACAAGTCAACATGATTTTGGTTTGTTTGAATGCTTTTTAATGAGCGAAAGATTAAAGGCTGGTTACTTTTTCCATGAGAGAATATACTGTATGAAATCCTTTCTTATTGTTAGCATTAAAAAAAAAAAACAAACCACACAACAACAAAAAATCCAAACAAAAGATGAATTGCTCTAGTGTCTTACAGTAAGGTTGTATCTCTCAGTGTTCCCTAGTTTAATTCAAAGGAAGAGTGAGAAAAACTAAAGCTATTCTTCCAGCTCTAATACTGATCTACTACATATTGCCAAGAAGTGAAATCACTGTATTGCTACATCTTTTTACTTCTTTGAATTTATACAGATTACAAATTCCTTGAAGTGGACATTGTCTCTTCCTGTACCTAACCCACTGGTTTGGATGGTGACTTTATGCACTTCTGTAATGTAAGCAATACAGACAAACACAACAAATAACGTTTGTTGAGTGTACTGGACGTAACCCACAAATTACTTTTAGACTGAGGCCCCTTAGTTACTTATATCATCTACAGATATGGCCATCATAATTACTTTTAAAACCAGGTTGGGTCTATTTACAACCACCAATACTTTACATCACAAGAATATTAAATTTAATGGAATTGCTGACAGTAGTACATGACGGTCATATGGAAATCAGAACCTCGTCCTATAAGATTATCAGCAGAATCAGGTTTCTAAGTTCTTTGTGCATTTTAGTTTAGTTTTTATTTCTTCACAGGACAAATTAATTATTAATGAGGAATCTGTATGAATAAGCTGTTCTAGGTTAGCCTAATAAGATACGTCAAAATGGCTTGTCAATATTAAAAAACACTCAAAGCTCTATTCACTTTTGGGCTATTGGTATACGGCCTTGCTGGTTTTGTTGTTATTTCCATTTTTAAAGGCCCTTAGTGACTTATGCCAGTTACTCTAGCAAGTTATTTATATACCATATTAAATATCTAGAGACTAGAACTACAATCTGAGGTATCATGAAACAGAAAGACAGACTAGAGGACAAAGATAAATGCTACTGAAACCAAATGTACGTTGATTTTTATTATACACAGAGGCAAATAATGCTACCAGTTGCTGTTTTTCCATTCAACATTTACTATTTCAAAACTATACAAAATTAAGGAAGCAAAGTACTTATTGAAGCAGTGGCCACTATCTCACAGACTGGAGAACTGTGGTTTCCACAGTTCTGGTTTCACAGTTCTGTGGTCTGGAGAATGCTTAAGCTTGCTGAGGACTGAACTGGACTTTCAAATATTTTTTTTGACAAGTCACACTCAACAGTTGTGGCACGTCACCTCTCTATACCCACAAATACACACGTGTTATTCACTCCACAGAAATAGATCCCTATATCATACAATGCTGGCTTTTCATTATGTGGGGGAGGGTTTTGGGGTTTTTGTGGTTTTGGTTTTGTTTTTTTTTTTTTTTTGTATTCAGACCCTTCATAGACTTCTGCATTACCTCTGCATGTACCATACTCCACAACCAGCATTCCCATGCTGCACTACATCTCCAATACCTAGAACCTCTGTATTGCACAATATGACTCTATATGGAATATCCCTTTGATTCCAGAGGGCTTTTTCCACTTAACACAGTAGCAAGGATGATAAGTGCTTCTACATGACAGGACTCTGTATTGTGACCTTTTCCTAAATAATATCAAGTTTTGTGTTCATTTCTGTTCCACCTCCATCCTGCAGCACAACATTTCTTCCTCCATGTATGCTGACATCCAGAACTTTTTACTCCGATATATATATAAAGAAGGAATGTAACCACCAAGGTCGTTCACTGCTTTGACCTCAGTACGCCTTCAGTTGTACTGGTCCTCACTTTGTCAGAGCTGTAAGAGCACTTCTTTGCTCTGTTATATAGATAGTATAAAGGCATCCACTTTTGCCACTATTCTGTCATGCCATCTTGAATATTTGTTAGCAAATAAGCCTAGCAGGTAAGAAGCAACATGCAAGAAAGTGCTCTGTTGTTTACAACATGTTTAGGATATACATTTGCAAAAAAAAAAATCTTACTCTTTTCCTTCAAGACTAAATAAAACCTCTCTACCATATGCCTATAGAAAAACCTAACAACTGGACAGTAGATTTTCTGGAGGACTGTCGTGTTATTTTTCATTGTTTCCTTTTAGTTACCTATTTGGCTTTTATTGTTAGTTGTATAAAGAAAAAAAAAAGTTAACTTTAGATAAATATTTAAGCTCTTGAACAGCACCCAATACAAAAGTATACTACTCTTTAGGAAACACCATAGTACTAAGAAGAATGGGAACAAGTGATAGCATAGACCCCACTGACATCAAAATAACATAACAAGTTACAGGGTAAGTAGGAAAAATATTCTACTGACACTACCATAAGTATAGTCTTTCAGTATAACAAGAGAGAGTAAGCAAGTGACATTCTCTAGAGTTAGCAAATGACTGCTCTAGCCACTCTATTTAAGAGCATTTCAAACTGGCTTTACTCTGCCTGTACAATCAAAAAGCACAAGGAGATTTAAACTACTAATACCCATTTTAGGACAAGTGAGCCCATCAGCTACTTCTTACCTGAAATTAAAGAAAATCTTTCTTCACTTATTAGTCAGTCTTCAGAGAAAAATTGGTTTGGGTTTATCTTGAATTAAGTGCTTGCTCATTATTACCACCTTTGATTTGGAACCAAATGCTATGACTGGCAACCACATTTTCGTGCTGGTGCTGTTTTCTAAAAACCTAGGCCAACATTAAGGAGATTACTTCTGCGCCTCCTAAAAGTTTCATATAGAATATGATATGCAACACATAAGGGGTCATTGTTCAGAATAGGAAAATATAGATGTACTGTTTTGCCAATCAGACACACTACTGATTAAATAGAAATCAACATCGCAAAAAAAGTTTCTCAGCTGACATTTCTAACTTACTGCTACACTGTCTTATGCCATCTACTAGCTTCTAGATATTTCAAAAGATCCTCTGCTGAGAAGTAATTATAAATGGCACATTTTAAATAGGATATACTCACTGAACAGCTGTAAGTTTTCACAACTTCATTTTTGTATATAGAACAGCATGAGCAGAGTATTGGGCCCAATGAGGCAATAAGCAGTGAGAAAAGTGTGAAAGAATGGCACTAAGTCAACCAAGAAACGGAAGCTCTTAGGGAGCTGAGGATAGCCAGAAATGGCTGGTTGAGTTTATTCCTCTATAGATTACACAACTGGGTAAGGTCATATTCTAACCAACAAAGAGTGAGGAGAATCAAGCGATTTCCAGATAGCAAAAAAGTAGCAAACCAGATATATCAATTGAAGAGAGCATGGAGTTGTTCAACCAAGGGTTTATTATATCAAAAAGAAATGAGGTAGGAATTGTTGAAAATCAAAACCGGTTCTATTTTTTTCCCCTGGTGCTTTTAGAATCTGTAAACCGTGTTACAGCAACTCTACTTCTGTTTGCAAAGATCCCATAAAGAGTATGTTGACACTGTGCATAGCCCTGTAGGATTTATGGAACACACATTTTAAAAATAATTTCAGAGAGTGGATATTGGGAAGATGGAGGAACACACAGATCAAAACCCTAGGTTTTTCACGTAAAGTTTTAATTGCCTTCCTAGTAAATCTGTATCTGGTAACTTTTATTGGGAATATCAGCAGTGGAAGTCAGAACAGGAGTAAGCCGAAATTTCTTCTTCACAGTCAGACAGTATGTCCTTCTGCCTCCTGCAACTGGCCAGCCCATTTCCTGGGCTTTTACTGGGGAACTAAAAATTTGAGATGGGAGACTATTTTCAGTTACAACCAAACAGTGCTGAGTCACTGGCTTTCCTCAATACCGTTAGCTGAATAGAAGGTAACAGAGATTGCCAGCTTCTCTAAGGAGAGAATAACCTCAGCACTGATGCATTTATTTGTTCATGGTATAAAGCACAGTTTAGCAGCCAGCAAACGCTTCTCTGGTATGATATCAGAATTAAAGGAATGATCTTGCACTGTACTTCATGAATGCAATACAAAATCTCAAGGATTACAGTTTTAAACGTTTCTCAAGTTGCAATCTAACTTCATTTTCATTTGGATATGAAAAATATATCTAATACTAGGACTAAAAGCTTTTGAAGTACTGTTTTGGCTTTGATGTAATTCCTCAGTCATAATACCAAGGGAGAAATAGGTTTTTTGGGTGCATGTACCTATGAATGTGCTACATACTTGATTACTTTGTGTGGAAATACTAATATTCAAACACACTCTACTTTGAACAAACACATCTAGTTTTTCCCAGAATAGATGTGTGAAAGTAATCAGAATATGAGTCTAATCTTTCTAAATCTGTCCTATAGCAGCAGAAGCTTACTGACTCTAGTTAGCATTGGAATTTATGTGTATAAAAATAATATTTTTTGTTCTCATTTCTACATACTTATTAGTGATGGACTTTTTGGTAGCAGAAACAGATACTAAAATTTGAAACTTTAATGTTATATAGGTCTTGTACTGATTTTTCACTGGAAAAAATAGACATTTTAAAACACTGCACACTTATTTTGATAGAGAACACTGAAGTAGTTTTCATACGCACCCCCCCTTTTTTTTTAAACTAAAATCCAAGGTAGAACTTTTTTATACAGCTTTTCATTCTATGCAGAGGTTTATTCTCATAGGTTATCAAATTAAATAGTGACTATGTTTCTTCTCACTTTACATTTGTTTTGATGAATAACAATTGAAATATAATCTCACATACCTAAAAGTTGCAGCTCTGTCTTTCCCTCAAATAATTTTTAAAAAAGGAGTTTTAAAAATGTTTTGACAATGTATTTTTAATAATTGTCAGTTCCTAGAAGATATTGTTATGCAATACAGATGCAATATACTGTCAAAGTTAGTAAAATGGGTGAATGTACTGTTGAATTCTGAAATATCTGACATGCAGTGGTTATGTTCACATTAGAACAATTTCTCTATAATTTCTCTGTGGCTTATCCTCCTACTGCTAGAATTCTGAGAAAGTTGCAAATTATGGCAAATTATTACTCTAATGACCTCCCAAATTCATGTATTCAATACAGTATAGAAATGGCTGAATGCTAAAGCTAACTTACAGCATATGGCTGTTCTTTCAGTGTCTTAGCATATGTGAATAAGTAAAGGAAAAATAAGGAAGAATCTCTTATGTGTTGGATGCAATTTTCTCTAGAAGCCAGAGCTCAAGATATATGTATTTTTTCAGGGCTTAGGCAGAATTTAGAAATCAGACTTGATGCACAGACCTTCCTTATGTATAGACCTTCTCCTGCTCATCTTTTTCACATAGAGTGAAACTTCACAAATATGTGCAAGGCACACATTAGAAAGGGAAGCAAACGTAAAACAAATCCTACAATTTATATGAATTTACATGATTTAACTCTGTTTCCTTTACCTGCCTTTTTTTCCTGTTGCCCCCAAAAGAAGGGAAGGGGGAAATCTTTCCCATCTAAACTGAAAATATGACATTTCTTCAACTATTCATTTCAATTAAAATTTACACCATAATTTTGGAAAACTCCAGCCAGTGAAAAAACTTACAATAGTGAAAAGGCATTTTTCATGAAGATCAAGTTTTCATTCAAAAATCTGAAATGGACTCAGCAAGGGGAGCTGTAAGTGAGGTTGCCAGGTTGACAGATGGAAGTATAGCATGATAATTTGTCCCAGCCATGAGAGGCAGCTCAGTGCTTCTGAGGTCTGATGTTTAAAAACTCAGTAATCTCCTGTCAAAGCAAGAGAGTTTAAGAGCCTCAATTTATACCAAAGCTGTGAAAATGAAGTGAAAGTTTTACCATTAGTGGTAGGGAAAATACATGGCACAGGTCAAAAAAAATCACCCACCTCTTCTCAGTTTTCTGGATAATGCTGTACCCACTTTCTTCTCAGGACTATTGCCTCCAGTATTATATTATCTCCTTCCTTCAGTCCTGCTCAATGAGTCCCCAGGTTCCTTTCAATATCCAACAGGTACTGTTTTTCAGTATCAGTTTACATTACTTTACCTACAACGTTCTAAGCACTTTTCAAATGGAAACGAGACAAAAAACCCTTCCTGCAAAAAAACCCCTCTTCTTAATTCCTTTATACACAGTTCCATTTTCTACAAAATAATCTTCCCTTCTAGATACCACAGAATCTTATCCTAGGAAAGCCAACGCACAAGAACAGAACAAATAACTATTTGAAACAGTTTATCAATGTTGACAAAACGTTTTTGAAGACAGCACTCCACAGTAGCTAAGAAGCTTCCCTATTTTCCATTGCATAGGCTTGGACTACGTGTGTGCAGAAATTATGCACTAATAGCTGCTGAAGTAACTCCTCTTGCCCTCTTCAATTTTATTCAATGAAATCTTTTCTTCAGTTACCTATTGCTTCTGAAGAACACAAAATTTATAATTTATATACTGGAACATTAAAGCATTTGATTTCATTTTACCAATATGTTATCTAAGTGATATATAGAATGTAATTTCAAGACATCTTAAAGGTCTGTAAAAACATGCTTGGGGAATCGCTTAGTTACATCCTTTCCCTAAAGAAGCAATATTGACTGACTTGTAGTAAGAACATTTGAAAAGTTTTTAAACTCCATTTTGACAGTGTGAGTTTTGCCTTTTCCCCCTCTCTTTCTTAAATTTTGCTTTTCCTTTTCTCATCTCCTTTTCCACAGCTCTTACTTTTTCTGCAATCCTATCTATACTTTTCACTCTGTTTCCCCCTCATTTACTCTCATCATGTACTCTAACAAAACATATGTATTTTTTTCTCTTTACCAAAATTGTTAGCTCTGAACTCATAAAATGTTTAAAAACATATAGAATTGCTTTCGATGATTAGGGGCACATAACACCAATCATAAAACATGTCTAAATCAATATGCTTCGACATATCAGAACAGCATGTGGCAGTACAGCATTATGAAACTTATAATTGCGTCAAACCTATGATTTCCCAATAGCTCTAGCTCTATAATAACTAATTTTAAGCAGGAAGTCCCATTGGTAACCTACAAAAAAAAGAAAGAAAATGGGACGTTTCTCTGAGTAATGCTAAGCTGATGCTGCAAGGGCTACACTCCACATTGTAGAGTGATTTATTGTACTTTTTTGTCACAGCAACCAAGATTAATGACTGAAAAATCATTTATAACGGCTGCCTTTTCCAGATAAATAAGAGTTTTGTTGTTGTTGTTGTTATTTCTATCATTTACCAAAAAAAGCTTAGTTCATGCAGCCTGATATGCAGAACAGAAGATGGTGGAACATTATAAGGGTCAAATTAAATATTTAGAGATACATAATTCTTTAATATCCTTGGACCTCTATATATGCATCTAAGACTTAAGCATAGGATGTTTTAGTTTTTAAAGTTACTTCAGAGTTTAATCTGAAATGCACATGGAGGACGAAAGTTTCCATAATGGATACCTGCTGTAAATAGTTGTCATTTTTCCTTCTGACAAGAGGGAAATGTGCTGACATAAAGATAAAGTTGGGATCATTTCTAACAGCTATAATAAGAAATACATGGTTAAGCCATTCCATTCAGTATGCTGAATTGCAAGACTAAATTACTTAGAAGAAAAACCTTTCAAGGCCATTTGGTTACAGAAAAATTCTTCACCACTGTACTTTATCCTGTGACCTGACTGCCTAATATAAAACAGATGAAATATATTACATTGTAATTGTGTGATTAACTGTATGTTGTAGCTATGTATTATAATTATAGTCATGTGTGACCATTCTCCAAGAAAAAAACCATCACCACATGTGGAGAGTGCTTCCCTGCCCTGTTAAGTGAAAGCCAACTTTCCACAACCACGGCAGCACACTGGGAGCAGGGGGAGGTCTGTGACTGCATGAGGGAGCCCAGGCGGTGCCTCCCTGCCCTGAGAACCCTGCAGAGCACTGCCTGGGCCCCACAGCTTCCTAGCAAGGCTCGGGGCCAGGCTGGCCCAAGGAAAAAATACAACTTTACACAATCTTATCACTAGGTCAACTGTAGCATGATGTGCAAGAGCCCTGTATTAACTGAAAGCATAAATTTGGGCTTGTAATCTTGTGTACAAACCTGTATAAACCCAAATAAAACATAGAAAAATCTCTAATTTCACACAGCTTTCTTGCAACAAGAAGAAAAATAGTATGGCGATTACCCTGAGTGCATTGTAAAGGATTTAAGGAAGACAGCAGCCTCAACTTCAGTTGTGATATCTACCATCCTCATTTGCTTTATAAATATGTGGGTATTCAAAGGCATATCAGTCCAAGGTCTCTGACTAGAAAGATGCACAGACCCACAATCCACCTTACTTGATCTGAGTAAATGATGCATGTGGCAGGTGAACACCCCCACCTTGAAGTTTCTAGACCACTGACGTATATGACCACAGATCAGATTCGACCTATGTTATAAATGGAGTCCCTCCAGCAGATCATTTTGAGTCGGTTGTACTCAGAGCAGCGGGTCTGCTGTTGGGGACTCTCCCCTTAGGTTGGGACCTCATCATATAGGTGAGTGATTGCGCATTTTGAATCATCATTCCAAAGCCTAGGAATTCCCGAGTGAGCCATGTATTAAATGAATTCCACTTGGTATCCTGGACCTACGTTTGCTAAACGTCTGTCGGAGCATAAAATGATTTTGATTACGAACACGTTTTATCACTGGTTAAGCAACACTGGTTAGAAAATTAAATTCCTCTTTTGAGTTCATCATCTGCCTGGTTTGGTTGAATCCTTTAGACATAAACTGTCAATCAAGTCTGAGACTAGGAGTGGATCCAGCCGCACCTAGACTCCTCTCTGAGAAGGAGTTTAGAAAGCAAGGGGGGTCCTCTCTGAACCTCATGACTCAATGGAGGGTGTCCCTGACAGTTTTGTCTAAACTTGTTCTCTCAGCAGTAAACACTGGTATGCCTCCACAACAATGCATTGGCAGGAAACCTACTGCACCAGCAGCTGTCCTGATGATGGCTCCTCTTATTCACAGGGTAGACTTTGATCTCAAACTCCAGGAAGACTGGTAGTTAGTAGTTTTGGCAGAAACGCTATGGGCCTCAGAAGCTAATGTTCCTGAGTACATTCAGACTAACAGTATAAACTGAAACACATAACCTCCCATAGGCTGATGTGGAAAAGTATGTTGCTTCACACAATCAGTGCTTTGCCACTGCCAATCACAGCAAGCCTCAAAGATCTGACCTCTGTTGAATTCAAAAGCACGTACCAGCACTCAGCATGGGCTCCTAATCTCCTTGTCACAGGACCATTCATGGCATTCCTAACATAACATTTTTTCCTTCTTCCAAATGTTTATCACCGAAGTTGGAGTTACTATATTACTTTTAGAGTATCAGTCACTGTATAACCTTAATTTTGTTAAAAGCCCAAGGGTGCACTTATCATCTAGTGCAAAACTGTCACATTATACAAGGGAAAACAAAGAAAAACTAGTTTAATAGATTCAGTAGAAAAAAGAAATTAAACCAGCTCCATTGCAGCGATAACCACAGCTTAAATTTTGTTATAAGAGATTATGAAATTGCTCATACACTCCCATTATCAAGAATAATCAGTTTTGCTTTCATGTAAAAGCATTATACAAAAAGCTCCTATTCTTGTAACATTTCCCTCCCACATATTTATGTATCTATTAAAAGCATCACTAATTATTTGCTATTAAGAATGAATTAATTAGATCTTGCGCTGCATGAAAGAGATACAAAGTACGTAACTCATATTCCATTACAATAGCTGCAAACAAATGAAAGAGTAAAGTAAAAGTTCCAAGAAAAAAGGAAGAGCTGACAATGACAAACCAACGATGTTTTGGTTACCTCGGATGACAAGCTAATTTACAAATGTACGTAAAATATAAATATCAACAACAAAATTAAATCAACACAAATCTATCATATTTGACTTTTGGTAAATTTAGTAGCTGAACAACCTGCAGGGAAAGTACTTCAAATACATAAGATATATTTAACAAATAGCTTGCTCTATCTCCCTTGTGACTGTATTTAAACCAAGGAGTTATAATTACAGAACTTTAAAAAATATTGATCTGTCAATTACTGTTGGTCTACATTGTTAAATTTACGGTTAAGGTTTAAAAGACTAAAATTATTCCAATACAATAAGAATACCTGAGGTTTAATATTTTTAATTGAGAAATTAAACATTTTGAAATTAAATTCCCTGTATTTATGCCACCAAATTTCACCTGGCACCTTGGAAAATGTATCAGGTAGGCAAGGAAGCCACACATGAATTTTTATTTTTAATTTTATTTTTTAGTTTCAATAAGTGTAACCCTCTTCCCAAATCCATTTTTAAGAATAACAGCTTATACAAGGCCTTGAAGTAGTCTCTTTTCAAGTCTGTGGTCCCATACCGATATTACCTTGCCTCTGTTAGAGATTTTCTTTGCACTGTTTGGGAGGATAATTAAGAGGCAGGTAATTTTTAAAGGTCACTGTGTTCTGCTTTGGCTACAATGTACCCTTCAGATCGGTAAAGTGCCTAAAATGAAACCATCTTTGATATGGTTCACCATTCACTGATTAATTAGTTATCCTTAGTGTAGAAAAAGTTGCAGCCAATAAAGAATCTGCAAGTGGAGACAGATGAATAGTCTGATAGGTATTAGTTTGCCTTTCAGCTTAAGGCCAAGACAAGAGAGAATACAAGGCTTAGACTCCAGTCCTTCAGATATCTAACAAAACCTATCTTATTCTATTAGCAGCTCCATCTAGTAATTCTAACCTGTTCAATCTTATCTTACTACTGAATTTTAATTAATTATTGATTTTTAATGCACTTTTAATGTCTGTTCAGTCATGGACATAATTAGCGCTTTTGTAAGGAAAATGAATCCCAATAAATGAAGTCATAGAAAAAACACTGCCTTCCCTGTGTACAGAACTTGAGCTGTTAATGCTTTGAAACTCATCTCTTAGCATATAGCAGGTTGCATGGCTAAGCTTTTCCAGAGTACATGGATGAGGCATAAATATGCCAAGATTTCAATACGACAGCTGTATATTCAAAAAATCTGAAAAGTTACATTGCTTTCTCAAACTTTTTTAAGTCTAAATTATATTACAATGAGATATTGTACATGTCACTTACTAAAGGATAATATAGAGACATAGTTATGAATACTGCAAAACATGCAGTTCCATAAACCAATAGTTTACCTCAAATACCTAAAGGCAAAACAAATAGCTATCAAACTCCAAGCGAAAAAGTGGTCATTCAACAGTACATAAATCTTCTCACGTATCAATTATATGGCTGTCCCTTGCCAATGTTGCAAGACGGTTGTCAATACTCTCCAAGCTAAAGATTCTTGTTTCAGATTAAACACACAAAATCTCTGCTTCCAAGGAAAAAAAAAAAGCATAATTCCAAGTTCCGTAATAATTTATACACATGCATGTATACATACATGTATTTATTAGGTTTTCTTTCTGACTACAGTAAAAACACATGCCTATACTTCAAAGAGCTTCTGATGGACAACTGCATTGCTTTTACACTGAGAATATAGTAATGCATTTCCCAGCCACAGTCTAAGCTACAATTATATCAAGGCTTTTCTTTAAAAAACAGTGCATGAAAGAAACTCACGTAAAATATGAGAAATTATGTACACGCAGCAATATACTACAGGCAAGTTGGTCTGCAAGGAGTGGAACTACTGAAATTTGGTTTTCTATGAAGATGTATCTTATGATTGAGTATTTTGGCAGTGAATAAGCAGTGAGCAAGGTGTTTCTTCCACAGCGTCTTATATTACAAGCAAAAACCATGCATGAAATGAATAGTGAGACGAAGACTTATCTATAGTGCCTGCTGTCAGGAAGGAACCTCCAAAATACTGTTCTTATAACCTCAGAAAATTATGAAGGTAATAAACATTAGCTCCGCAAAAGTATTTTTAAAAATTATTATTAATTTGCTGTTCAGAATAGGAGAGCACTTTAAAGGTCAATCATCTGCTGACATGCAAGCAGAAAAAGACCAAATAAAGAGCAAAACGTATCAAGACTGAAGGACTCACAGTCAAGATTTTTCTGATTGAATTTATTTATACATCCATTGAATTTCTAACAATGTAATCCTCACTAGAAGCTGAGGGAATACAAAAGTTTTTAACTGCTGAACTATTAATGTTCATCAACTTGATATCCAGTATGACTTATTCTCTGATGTTTGGCTAACCGGTACTGTTTTCGTATTGATTACAGGACTGAACAGAGGAAGAACTGTAAGTTTCCTATCCCATGACGTTTCCCAGTGATAGAAACACCAAGGTTTTGATTTTACAATGATATGACACATGAACTAAGTTTAATAGTACTGCTTATTTTACTTCAATTGCTAATATACTTGATGAATTTTGTTAGTGATTATGCTGAAACACACTAAAACAACCTAAGCTATGAGTTAATTAAGCTTTTTGGTACAGGATGCAAACGCCTCAAGGCTTGCAGTTCCAAATGTCACTGTATTTATTTTATTAAAAACACCTTTCTAGAGGAATAATTCTGTTTTGCAGCCTGCACAATTGATGTCAATGTTATATAAAGATAAATACTTCTGGTGTAAACATCTGATAAAGAAATATATTAGTAAAACATGATATATCACTACCAGTGTACCATCTGTCAGATAGTATGTAATTATGGCAATAATGTTCTTTTCAAACCATTGAATAAAAAAGTGTATCTGGCAAAGATGATGAATTAAAGGCAGCTTAATTCTGTAATCATTAAGTCAGTGATAGTTTTGAAATTCATTCATGCTAGTTTCTACAACTACAACATTGTGCCAGCTAAAAGCAATAGCTTTTTAAAAATATAATTGAGTCCATATCAGGTCACCTCAGAACTGTAAGTGATGGTCATAAGTGAAAATCTTTCCATTCTCTTTTAGCTTTTTTCTATCAAATGAGAATGTTTTAAAGAAGGCCTATAATTTCAAAATTCCATAAAATATAAAGTACAGTGAAACATACTCACACATTTACCAACAAAACTGAAGATGTTCAACATCACTTTTCCACATGGAAATATACCAGTGAAAGCTGTATGTACACTTAAAAAAAAAAAAAAAAAAAGCAACCTGTTGTGTCCTTGGATCA
>NW_009631518.1:520-816 GCF_000690535.1 Cariama cristata | reverse complement strand
GGATCAGGTCAGTCAAGCAGGACCTGCCTTTCATAAACCCATGCTGAGTGGGCCTGATCACCTGGTTGTCCTGTACATGCCATGTGATGGCACTTAAGATGAACACCATAACCTTCCCCGGCACCAAGGTTGGGCTGACAGACCTGTCGTTCCCCAGGTCATCTTTCCAGCCCTTCTTGTAGATGGGCATCACATTTGCTAGCCCCCAGGCAACTGGGACCTCCCCAGTTAGCCAGGACTGCTGATAGATGACGGAAAGCGGCTCAGTGAGCGCTTCCGCCAGCTCCCTCAGTAAC
>NW_009631518.1:0-222 GCF_000690535.1 Cariama cristata | reverse complement strand
CAGTGGCCAGATAAGCTCTAGTTGGGCTTTGGCCCTTCTAATTTTCTCCTGCATAACCTCACGGCATCCTTGTAGTTCTCCTGAGTGGCCTGCCCCTTCTTCCAAAGGTCATAAGCTCTCCTTTTTTTTTTTCCTGAGTTCCAGCCAAAGCTCTCTGCTTGGCCAGGATAGTCTTCTTCCCCACTGGCTCATTTTCCAGCACATGGGGATGACCTGCTCCTG
>NW_009631517.1:72672-75402 GCF_000690535.1 Cariama cristata | reverse complement strand
GGCGTGGTGCTGGCAGGGTGAGGAATTCACCGGGTTCAGCGCCTCCCCCTCCCCGGGGCATTCCGCGGTTACAGGGCCGGTCAGGGCGCTGGCCTGGCTCGGGGCGCGGACTTGTGGGCTGTGAGAAGCGGCTGCGGGGCCTGGCTGAGGGCGCTCCGCTTTTTCATTGCGGGGGGCTTTGCCTCTGGCGATCACAACCTGGTCGCTGCTTATAAACGGATTATATATGCTATTCTGAAAAGTAGTTTTGTTGTAAGATAACTTTAAAAACATATTAAAAAATACAATCCCCCCATTAGTGGTTGTTAGCATCTGAGAGGTGAATCTTGTTTTATGCAGCTTAATCTTTCTTTTATTTGAAACTTGGTGAAAATAGCAGAACATAATGTTTCTCTGTAGAGCAGATAAAAAGCTTAGATCAATGTCAACTAATAAAATTGCGACTGCACTTATGTACAACGTGCAATTTGAAAGATACGCCTTTATTTGGGGATTTTATGTTCCGAAGTGTTTTTATTATTTTCTTCTGTCCTGGCTAGTTGCAGATACTGGGAATATATAAGCTCCTTATTTTTAGATACTGTGAGTACATTCCTAAGATATTGTAACCTTGCCTGTGCAGCCATACAGCAGGATTTGTTCAAGGAATTAATATTTAATGGCAGCATTAATACTTGTTAGTGACTGTTTATTACATGAGGAGCTTGCCAGGGTATATAGTCATCCCTGGTAGGTTGTGACTGTTGGATCAACGGGGAGACCTCTCTGGATTTTCTCACAGGAGTGACGGAAGCAAAAGGAGAGCTAGATGAATTATTCCGCTGTGTTACAGTTTATGGGCTGCAGGCTGGGAATTTGTACAGATTATTTGCATGCTCCTAAACCCTTTGTTGCAGCGAGAGGTAATACATATTAAATATTTAATGTGGTTTACAAAAAATATAAACGTTGTCGTTCATGTAAGAAGGATTTGTAAGATTTGTCATTTAGAAAACTTAGATTGTTTACAAAACATGGTGCAAATACTCATTTCAAAAAATTACGGAGGTGCTTGTATACAAGTAGAAAACAAGTATTTATGTTATTGCTCCTTATACATAATGTATTAATGAAAATTTAAAATATTTTTCCTTTGATTTTTCTGCAAGTTTTGACCATAGTCTTGCTATATGTTTTTCTGCTCCACAACAGGTTTTTCTTCTCCAGGGATAAAGCCATGGCTGAAATGAGTGATAGCAACTTAGATAAAACAACCATTATTCAGCAAGCAGTAGCCTCTTGTTGTGGAGCTATAATCACATCATTATTTGGTAAGGCAAACTCTCAAGCTTGCCACGGAGAGAATCTCTGAAAAGTGATTACTCTTCAGTTTGACTCAGCATGATATCTGCATATATATGGTTTATAAATTTCCACTAATATGTTCAACAATGATGTTTTTGCATAATTTTTTGTATTTTAACAAATGTGGTTAATTGAAATCTTTTCCATCCCTGATAATCTTTAACCATTTCTGAAAATACAATTCATTTCTATTAACTTTTCATTTCTATGGTTTTTTTCATCTTGGTATAGTAATTCATTGCTTGCTTTCTGCAAGAAGCAAAATTAATAATAAAAATTAATTTCCATACCTCCTGCTGCTTGAAAATAGATTTTAAATAAAAGTCTGCTTTACAATACAAGAAACAAATCGTGCAAGGCTGGCCCCTGTGAGATGTCCCTTCACATTACCGCTTCAGTAGTAACATTAATCTGTTCTGCTGTGATGTCTTTCTTACACTGTCAAAGCTTTTTTTTTTTTTTTTTCCTTCGCCCCTAAGCATTGCTTTTAAGGATAGCTTTTTGTTTTAAACTTCTGGATAGTCTGTAGAATTCATCTTCTGCTTCATATTCAGTCATCTCACTCAGGACCTCCTTCCCCATGCATACCTAAGGAGGCATTGGTTGGTTAGATTCAGTGCTTCATGTCCCTTGGAGTTGTCCAAGCTCATTAGCTGATACTTCGTATTTCAGTTACTTTTTCGCTTAAGCCAGCCTTTGGTTCTGACTTTCAACATGGATTATGCTGCACGGAAGTGTTCAATTTTCTAAGCATGATTTTTCCCCCACAAAATTTCCAAATTTTTACAAAATAGGATCTTAGCAGGAACCTGTCAAATTTATAGTGTTTTTATTCTGTATTTATACCAAGTGTCCTGTGATGTTAGGTAAAGTAGCAAGAAAGGCTGCATCACACCTGTGGAATTCCCAAGATGGATTTCAATTGTGTATGCCTGCGATTCTAGTACAGCGTAAGATGTTAGTATTTGAGACCTCAAGAGGTATAGGAGACCAGCTCCTTTCTGAAGTGGCAGCTGGGAGACGAGGCAGAATATGTGTGAGTGGCTAAAATACCACTAGATGCCAAATTTTAAGCAACTGAATTGAGCTGCAGGAGTCACATTTAGCTTCCCTACATTTAGATACTTAAATGGGAGCCAAGTATTCAACCTCCTGTTAGTCAACTGAGAGGCATCAAGAGAGAGCTAAGGCGTGTCTCAGTTGGCTCTGCGTGGGAATATGTTCTGTGAGACGTGCTAGAGTATTTGACTTAGCCTCTAGCTGCCGCTTAGTAAGTAAGGTCCATTGTCATTTCTGTCAACTGTGTAGGTATTTTGGATACCTTAGAGACTCAGATGGCACTAGCTGCTTGTACGTAGGCAACTGAATCAAGCCCTCAGTCAATAG
>NW_009631517.1:39964-72641 GCF_000690535.1 Cariama cristata | reverse complement strand
GGTGGTTCTGGCCCCCCAGCCTCTGTAGTGTTCAGCGTGTCTACGCCCGTAATAATTGTAAGGGCTGGAGCCGAAGCAATGAAATGTTCACTAAACCTTCATTTATTTTTCAACAACTGAAGTTTTAGATCTTGTCTACGTACAGCAAAGAAGGAAAGTATATAATGAGTTTAAAGTCTTTCTTTTGAACGTCACTATTACAGTCAGTTTATTGAAAAAGAATAAGCACATGAAAAATACTGTAATATTTTACATGCTTGAGACCAAAGTCTGATCTCATATGCCTTGTGGTATGCCACTTATAAAAGGTTAGTGGCAGAGCATACTAGCACAACTTTTAGCTTTTTCAGACAAGATGACACAATGGTTTTTGGATGAGCTTTGTGTATCTTTAATATTTGTTGTCTGTGCAACTGTTAGTAAATTAGAAAAGATAGATATGGTCACTTGCAAACCTTACAGGATTTGTAGTTCTTTTTTCCTCTGTCTGATAACATTGTCAAACAGGTCTCTTTTTTTTTTTCCTCCGGAAAAAAAGAAGTTGTGGAATTTAGTGATAAGGCATCTGTACACTTCTCCGTTTTCAGGGCATGCTGGGTGTTTCTAAATGACTTCTGTTTCATTATAGTAACTCCTCTTGATACTATCAAAACTCGACTGCAAGCCCAAAGTGATCCATTCTCCAAAGTTAAATAAATGTGTAGCGTAATGGAGGGCACAGTTTGCTTTTCCTGTTTTATTCAGCTGATGATAGTTATCATAATGCTGAGCTCAAGAACGTTTTCATTTGTTTCACAATAGTTATGTTTGTTTTTTTCAGCTTAAGTGGGGGGAAAAATGCAACACAGCAATATATACTGAAATTGCTAAAGAAACAATGTGCCAGTGAACAGACACAGTGGAAAAAAATCCCATAAATATATAGCATTTTAAACAGGCTTTTTTCTGTCTGTCTTAGTATTTTCATTGTGGCACAAGGTAAAACTATTACTGACTTGAATTTAAAAAAAAAAAGCTATTAATAAATAACTAAACATTTCATCAGAGGGCTTATGTGGTCAGGATACTGTATCAAAATTTGTCTCCTCCAGAATCCAGAGACTTTTGAAAAAGAGTAGTAAGTCTTACCTAAGTTGCTTGCCAGTTGGGTTCTGAATAGATGAAGACATTATGCACTCAAAGACATGCCAATGTTTCCTACTATTTAACTGTAATTAATAAATGAGATTTAAAGGGAAAGGAGATGATAGGTGTTGCATGTTGTATGTGGAGATGAATATTTGCAGTCACGCTGTAAATTGGGAAAAATACTTGTGCTTTCTATCGTGTTTTTTTAGTAAATTCTAAGTCCTTCAGAAATCTGAAAATGTGAAGCTCAAAGTATGTTTTTGTAATGGCAATAATATTTTATCAAACAGGTTCAAAGTACATGATGTAGAAGAGATCAAAAACAAGTAGAGAGGATGATCTAGTATAAATACAGTCTAACCTAAGATACAATACCTCCACTTGTAATGTGAATGCTGAGGGTACTTAAAGAAAGATTTAAAAGTCATAGTTACATACAATAGTGACATTCAGGTATTGTGTTGGGTTTAGCCTTCAGCAGATGGTAGTATAACATAAACATGTCTCCTGGAGCCTATGAGGGCGGTTTCATTTATTTTGGCACTCTGAGGAGTACATTTGTTCCCTCTTTCCTTCTACCTAATTTGTGATCATTGACTTTCCAAGTGTATTTTGCCCCTCTGTGTCTAACCAGAGATAAATATGTGTTGCCGTTATGTCCAGTTTGAAACTGCTGCTGAGTAAGAACAATCTTACAAGCATTAACTATACTCTTATACATCATTTTATTAGGAAAGTGTTTTGTATACTCCAGTGGCCTTATGGATCATACATGCGTTTGTGACAACGGGGACAGCAAAGCCTGGTATAAAAAACCCAGGCATTTCAAAGGGACATTGGTAAGAACATTTTACATTTATAGAAAGCTGTACATTGAAAACATTTTTAAGTAGCATACTGTAAATTTGTTGGTTTTTTCAAGTTCTAGTAGAATCTGTTATCATTTGAGAGGGTATTCGTGTGGTTACACTGTGTAATTTATATGGTGATTAATGAGACATTCTGCTTTCTACAAGAAAATACATATTCCTTCCTTACGATGAACAAGAGGGCAGCTGCATAGCTCTCCTCACAGGATACTGGCTCTATGATTTTATTTTCCCCAATTGAGCTATATTGCCAATAGTTGCTGATTGCAGGTACTGATTTTGTGTACCTGCTTACAGCTCTTCTCTCCACAGATCTCCCAGTATGCTCCTGAGCTGAACTAACAACGCAGATAGTGTTTTAAAGTTAAGTTCATGTGTCAAGTTCCGGATCTATTGAAACTTGTAGGACTAGCATTTTACCCAGACACTTGAAGCAGACTTGCTGTCGGACACCATGATGCTGCTTCATTAATCAAGATTTTGTTTGACTCTGCTATTAAATTACACGTGTGATCTAGGATTTTTCATTATTAAATTTCTAAGAAGAATGAAATGTTCATGCAAAAAGTTTCTTGAGCAGTTTTACAGTGCTATTTTTAAAAAAAAAAATCAACAACTTCGTAAGTTTTAATTTTTCGATTAACTTTACCATATAATTTTTAGAAAGTTACTTAGTTTTCTAGTTGACATGATTTTATGCCTGTTTTTGCTGTGACAAGGTGATTCATAAAGAAGAATGACTATCATATGATTGGATCTCCTTTCATTTAAAAAAAAAAACACATGCTGGACAATTGTGCAGTAAACAAAATTGTATTGGACACTGTAGGTTTCCAGTGATAGGACTGTATAAGTGTGTTGCTGTATTTGCCCATATAGTTAGTATGGCTTATAAATATGCTGCTCAGTCATTGGATTTAGTTACGTCCTTTCTCCAATCTTTTGCCTATACCTTCCAGTATTGTAAATTTGTTGAAGCTGAATTATAAACATATAAACTAACTAGTACAGAATATATTTGGAGGAAACATAAAATGCTAGTATGGCATTTTCTGTCTTTTTTTAACTCTTAAGTGTCTTTTTTGTCAAATCATGTCAGGACCTTTTAGAGTTTCTTGACTTCCTCTCAAAGCTCCATTTTTTCAAGTCAGGCTTGTTTTATTAAATCATGTCTTTGTTTTCTCCATGCAACTTTTTACCTCAGTGGATCTGTCCATCAGGGCTGTCTATTCTAAAGCTGTTTGCCTTTTTCTTCCTGTGAATCCTTTTTGTGGTCTGTCAGGCTCTGTATCTTTTGAGGCCTTGTGATAATGTCCGGTCTTAAGCATATTCTAATCCATCAAATATCAACCTCTTCCCCCAAATGTTTAAGAAAATTAGGTACCGTAATATTAGACAGTTTGTCTTTTTGATGGTGATTTCAGTTGAATGATCTTCAAGCAGTGTTCCTCTGCTGACAGTGGTCTGAGAATATATGGGACAGCTGTGATATTAATTGTAAGCTCCCAAATATGTAGTATAGTATGTGTACATCGCACATATGTCGTCACATTGTTGTCAGAGAAAGCAAGTATTGAAGAATCATTGAGAGTTAATTGCTCTTTCATGCCTAGAACTTTTGTTATGTATTAAAAAAATATTTTAGTAGATTGTTTTGGGGAAGTTTCCACAAGTTGCTGCTGTGCTGTATTAGTTCTGAAAATAACTTATTCACAGGGCTGTCAGTTACTGTTAAAAACTTAGTACTTTGGTCTTTCAAAGATGGAGGGAAATTCTTAATTTCGACCACACAAATATTTCTCTTCAGCTCAGTGGAACTATTTGTGTGATTAAATATGATAGCTAGTGTAAGCCATTACAAAATCGAGATCTTACAATGATAAGCCATTTTAGAAACATACTTTTTAATATATTAATTTTGTGTTCTGCCAGCTAAAATATACTATTGAGTACAAAAGTTTGTAGCTAATTATTGCTCTTTACCTGGTTGTATTTTAAGGATGCATTTGTGAAAATTATTCAAATAGAGGGAATTAAATCACTGTGGAATGGACTTCCCCCAACCCTGTAAGTTGAATGTTCTTTTTGTGGTAACATGTTATGAATTATTGTTAAAAAAATTGCTTCATTATTTCAACAAATTAGTATGTTTATTTCTAAGTGACTTTAAAAGTTTGGTAAGTACAAAGTTACAGGTAATGATGTAATCAGTTCGATCAGAATCATCTAGACACAGTATAATTTTTGCCAGATCTTGAGATTTCTCCTTGCAACTTCTTTGATATATTCTTAGTAGTTGAGCAGGAACATCAGACTTTTCACTCTGCCTTTTAGAGGTGGTATCCTTCCTGTAACCGTTCCCTTGACAGCATCATTGACTCATAGGATCGAATGTGATTGTTAGAGAATGCTAGTCCTTGATAGATATTTGCTGTCTTGGCTTGTTCCTAATGACTTGCTATCAGCAACACAGCTGTTTCCACAGGCACTCTAGTGTTGCACTTCATTATACTTACTTTTTTAAACATCTAACTGGAATCTTTTTTTATTCCAAGAATGTTATTAATTTTTATCCTATCCAACTTTGTCATGGAAAACAGATCATTCATTTTCTCTCTATAAGAGCAATTTACATATTTAAACACTGTTATCAGATCTCCTGCTAGGCTTCTCGTTAGGTTAAACAGCACCAAAGTGTTTTATATTTTTATTTGAATTAACCTAGTACAGGTAGTAATTAAGACCTGTATGATTATGTCCTCCTCCATAAACAATCCAAGAAAGTGGTCAAATCTAACGGATATATTAGAGTTGTATCTTGTGAGACACTAAGCGTTGCCCAGTGGGAAAAGCACTGGTACACTTTTAATTTGCACACAGTGCTCAGTATATAGGCACAAAAAAGCAAAGCATGGTGGGGCTCAGGCCTCGTTATTTATTGTGCAGCATGTGGCAATTTCAATACATAAACCTTTAGGACCTAACTGAAGGTTAGGTCTGTGTTACAGCCAAGACAGTTTTTTCTTCAAGATGTGTTTTTCTCTGCTGGAGAACAGAACTAGCTTCTTGATTGGAGAGAGGTACACCGTTTTTAAAAGAAGATCTAAACTATGGCTTGTTGGTTTTCCAAGCATGCCGGTCTTCACTGTTTTTTGATAATGGTGGTACATGCTATATTGGCATAGACGTAACCCAGAAATATAATGACCATTTTATAGTAAGATATGGTGCTTTACCCCTATGCTGAATAAGGTCTAGCTGTTGTTATTGTAGTCTGTACTATGCTGGAATAGAAAAAGCTTATATTTACTCACCTCACATTGTCTTTCAAGTAGTAAGAATCATAAGTGTTCATTAAGATAGAGAAAATACTCTCCAATTGTTAAATGAATAAAAATTGAAGGTTAGTAGCTATTTCTATAATGTTTTGTTTGGTTGCTTCATGTTCAGATATTTCAATTCCATTCCTTGATGAAAATAGTTCTGAAGCTGATATAAAATAAATTTTGACTGAGATAATCCACCATCATTTTACTTACAGTTTTTCTTAATGAAATGAAAGACAGGAAAACTGGGAAATCTTTAGATTTGAAGCTCTGAACTAGAGGCAGTGAATCAAAGCCATGGGGTTGATGCTTTTTCTTCATCCATAACACACAGCTGGAGATTTAACTTTTCCTTACTTAAGCAAAATATCCATACAGGATGGTTGACTTTATGCTCCTGCTTTCCTTGTATTAATTTAGATTCCCTTTCTTATACTGCGGCAGGAAGTGCCATTATTCTAAAATAATCTGTTTTACCTGCTATGACCAACTGAGTGAAGTTTTCAAACCTAGACCAGGAAAGGATGATTCCAGTTCTTGTAGGTTCCTTAAGCAGATGTAAGTTGTCATCTGTTTAAAGAGAAAATGGAAATAAAATACCTGTATGCTCTTTTCTTGGGTTTGTTTTGTTGTTTTGTTTTTAAAGTAAATTGGCTGTGGCTTTAAATGAGGAATAATATTATGTGGAGCTGGGCATATGAAGGAATACTGTAATCACCCAGCATTTCTTGGGCAACATAACCCACTAACCTGGAATAATGTGATTTATTTTTGCTGTTACACTTTCGCTACGCTTGTAACTTGTTCAGAATTTTATATTTCTAGACTTCTACCAAGGACAGTTTAATTTAAATCTGTTCTGTTGTGAATCTAATGATAAACATTGTTATTTTCTATAATGGAAGCTACATGGGTAACTACAAGGAAAATGAAAATTGAACTTGTACTGGTTTTACTGCTGTATGATGTAAAGGGGACTAAATTTGGGTTTATATTTTCTTACTTTTATCTTTTTCCTTATCTGTTTTTGTAGAAGTAGCTCAGGTCATATATTTTTGGTCTGACTTAGAAGACTGTGAGGATGTAGTTCCACATTCTACTTGTGACAGCTATGGGGGGACTGGAAGACTAGTGGAAAAAGAATTGTGATTGTGTGGTGGTGTGGCAAATTGTTCTTACTAGGCTGCTTCAGATTTTAAATTCACAGGTCAAAGAAACCTTATCCCAGCAACAGGAGAAAAGTTCTTGGATCTAGTAAAATCGTTGAAGTCTGTTACATGTGTGATGGGAGTTTGTTAGTGAGTGGTGACTCTGATCTTTCCACGAGATGCCAGGGAGTTACTTTATCAGCTATGGATTGCCTGCTATATATTATTGATAGTTTAAAATAAGAATGACAAAGATGCTTAGAAATCAGTAAAAGCTTAATCTCTAACCGTTGTTTTTTCCTTAACAAAAAAAAAAACCCTAAACCTCAAGCTCACTTTCTTCAAGTTATACTTAAAAATGGCAATTATTGAAAATTAATCTTTGTAAGTACTTGAAATATTCAGCCTATTTATGTAATAAATCTGAAAATTAGGATTCTTAACATGTTACATGGATTACGACGTGCCAGTATTGAAAAAAGATAGGTAGCTTGTGTGCCTAGAAAGTTTAGGTACTGTGAATAGATACAGTATTCTTATCTGGAAAGGAAACTTATTTTTGGAATTATTTCAAGGAAAATGAGAGAGTTGAAAGGAATCAAATATATAAAGCAAGGTGAGACCTAACTTTAATGTTCAGGAAATATTACTAGTAAATGTTCATTTTTTTAAAAAGCCCACATTTTTGTCATTTGCAGTTCGTTCAGTTACTGTAGTGAGCCCCCTGGAGCTGATTGGAACTAGAATGCAGTATCGCAAGTTGTCCTACAAGCAACTGTATGTGTGTGTCAGCAGTACAGTGGCTACAGACAGATGGTTTTCCCTGAGGAGGGCCTGAAGTTCTACTGTTCTGAGAGATGTGTCTTTCTCAGGTAGGGTTTATTTTCCATGCAAGTTTGTGTTATGTCAGAAGATATGTTTGTGCATAACTCTTCTAGACTTTTTCTGTGGTTTTAGGTAATTTTAATGGTTAGCTTTAAGAATGACGGATTTACCTATTCTCTTTTGAGTGTTTTTATTTATAAATTCTTTGAGAACCTGATTTTTTTTCCCCATTTTGTTTGTGGATAGGGTTCGTTGTTACATTCCCTTTCTCTATACTTAGGCTGTTTCTTCTCATCTTTAGCTTATGCAATGACTGTTTCTGAAGACTTGCAGTAGGAAATTTTGTGCGATAAGTATAGTGGCTATTTCCTTATAGAGAAACATGTTGTATATAAGTGTTCTGATGCTTAATCTTGAAAAGATGTACAAAGAGAGAGTGACACAGGAGTGTCTTCAGGAATTAGTTTGTATAACTGCACCAAAAAACATGAAGCTAGAGCACTGCTCGTTAGCAAAACTCCAAAGCTGGAAGTCTAGAAGAAAAGTCTGATACAGAGCATTGCTAATCCTAGGGCTATTCCTTATGATAACCAGGCCAGAGAAGATCATGCGTTCTCCCTTTTTGTCACAGCTCTGCTATGTCATGAGCTACAGACTGCTAAAGGACTTGTTAATGCCAGTGGTGAAAGCCTCTGTCTCTTTGAGGCCCATTTTTGTCAGAGCACTTGTGGTTCCTCAGGCATCAATTGTCCTTGAAGCAGTTTCTGTCCTTTGGGTAGTACCGGTAATAACACCTTTGAACACTTTGTGTTGGCCCAGAAAAATTCTTCAAACCTGTTTTTGGAGGCAGAGAACCCTTGAAGTATTTGACCTGCTGTTTTTGTTCTCCTACTTCATTCTTAAGATAATCTGACATCTAGTTTATTTTGTTGTTCCAAAGAGTCTAGGTTGGTTTGGACTCCTATGGGATTTGAGCACATTTAGATGTGCAACTGGAGTAAATTTTAAATTGGGTGTGAACCAAACCAACGCATGGTAAGTGGGGTGAGTAGGATATTTAGTTAAAAATTGCATGTGGCAGTTAAGTGAGTTAACAGAACTAAGTTATTTCAGCCATTTCAGAATGAATAATACTGTTTTCTTTCACTTCGCTACTGGGAGGTGTTGGAAGATCGTGGTTTGACTGTATTTCCTGCTTAAGGATCCTGTTACTTGATGGGACTTAATTTAACCTCGTGTGATAAAGAAGGCTTCTGAACCTATGGCAACATGGTTTCTCTAAGGCTAAAGATAACTGTCAGAATTCATCTGAACCTTTTGCACAAAGTGCTTTCTGTTCAATACTTATTTTCAAATTTACTTATTTTTCTTCTCTGCCAAACGCATCTTTCTCTTAGGCTGTTCTGCTGAGCTTTGTAAGGGAACTCTGAAATTCTTCATCTAATTCCTGTTGTTTGACTCTAAGTAGAAACTCTTGTTCTTTTGCTGATTTTTGTTTGTAGCAATGTGGCAGGAGCTAGCGATCTTCCTTCCCTCTGCTGCTTTTAACAGAGTAGGAAGATCAGAACACTATGAGGGAGTGCACAAGGAAGAGGGCACTCAGGTGTTGTGTGTGTGTTCTCAGCCCTTTTCATATTCTTGCGTCCATGCCTGCTGTTCCTCCACTGGTCCAAATCGTGCTTGTTGATTTTAAGTCAGTCTCCACACTGCCCTGGCATTCACTGCACAGCCAGTGGGCACTTGTCTGTGCACAGTACTTTGTAGGCATCATGGGTGCTGGAAAGGTAGAGGCACAGGTTAACATGCAGCTACTGCCTTATAGGTTAAGGACTATTGGTAATGAGCCAGAAATGAGCAGGCAATTAGATGCATGAGTAAAGGAAAATGTATTTTTTAAAAAACAAAATTAAATGCCATAAAACTCTGATGATATAAAGCTAAAGGGGTTAATACTGCTTAATGCCTTTTCCAAATGTGTTTTCTGATAATTTTTTTCCTTATAAATACTCCCTATGCAGTTAAGATTTGCGCCTTTAATACCTTCCATCTTAGCTCTTCAGTTTGAATGATGCCCCAACAGCATCATGGTTTCTGGTATTCTTACAGCACAGTCTGCACCTTTGCTGCAGTTAGCTCGAGATAGCTCTTCCAAGAGGAATTAAAATCAGTGTAACAGTTTATATTGAGAAGGCAGTTCCTCTGTGAAAACAGTCAAGCAGGACTGCATGACACAAGCAGCCCAGGATGATAGAATCCCGCTGTGTTACTAGCCCAAGTGTGAGTGATATGCTTCAGGCGTGTTCCTTTGAAAGCTAGCTAGACTGAGTAAAACTTCAGCTGTGGATGTTTATAAGCAGAAGAGCTGGATTAACAATAATGCTTGGGTCATTCTTTAAGCAGTGTTGCAGAGAATATAAATGTAAAAGGTAAACAGGGAAATGAGTCCTGCAGGTGCTTAAGCAGAGTTTTTGATTTAGATAATTTATATGAAATTAGAGTTTCATACATTTCAGTAGTAGGTTTTCCTCAAACACTGAGCATGCCTTCTGAGATACTGCCTACATTTACTTTTGCAAAATGTTGGAGGCCAGGCATATGTGCTGGCAGTCTTCATGGCAAGAAAATACTTTGATATTTCTCTGCTGGCACAACCTCCAGAACTCAGTGCTGAATGAGGCACAGTTATCTTTCAGGATATGCAGCTGTTATTTGCAGTATTTATTCGACCAACTGCCATGAGGAATCACTCTATAATTCAGCCCAGTAGCATATAGTTCAAAGAGTTTTAGTTAGAATGCAGAAAGAGTGCAGTTTAGTTGAGCAGATGAAAACAGACAGATGTTATTCTTAAAAGTTGTTTGTCAGACTTGCCTTTGACAGTCCTCACAGAGGCATTCCCTCCTTGGTAATTCCAGAGAGCACAATCGTATTTCTTGGTTCTCTCAGAACTAAATTTTACACTCCATCCCCCAGAAGAGTATGAGACAGTCCTGAGCAACCTTTCATTTTGTATGAAACAGTTTTTTGTAGAATTAGTGAGATCTGTGAAATATGCCTGAAAACAGAGCAAATAATTAAAGCCTACATTTTGATTTATATTAAATTGATTTTTAAAAAATCGGTTATGTGGGTTTTGTAGTGCTTGGGTTAGATTGTATTAAGGTAGGCATTACTTATGGAAATGATAAAATGATTAGGCTAATTTGTATCATATGAAGAAATTTGGAATATGGAGATAAGGGAAATGAGGCAGTCTGTCCATGGATCATCACAGAGAACACTTTTATTTTCCTTTCAGCTCTTGTTTCTTTTTGCTCCTGTTGCCACAGTAGAATTCTTACAACTGTACTTGGTAAAAGAGTTTCTGTATTTGACATACAAATGTGGTTTAATGCAAGTTTATTTTTTTATAACCATAGCAACGTACTGGTATAATTATGAGCGTTTCAAGAAGATGATGTGCAAGGAAGTTGGTCCACATGAACCAACGTTTTTTATCACTTTTACTTCAGGAGCAGCATCTGGCTCTGTAAGTATATGTTTTTGTTTCTACTATTACTCTTTATTATTGTCACTAATGAGCTATTTAAAAGAGGTATGATTTTACATGATTCAGAAATGTTGTATGTTTTGGGGTGCATGTACTTTAAACACATTTAGCTGGCATTCAAGTTGATTAGGTATAGCTGAATAAATTACAGTGTTCTGAAATACAAGACTTAATAATATCAGGCACTTAGAATATCAAATATCAGCTGTCATAACTGCCATTTGAGGTAGTGAAACATGTAGACAGACTGAACTTTGCGAGAGTGACACCTTAAAAGTAAGTTGCTGGTAAGGAGAAAAAAAACCCATAAGTTTGGAAAAATAAAACCTAGTGTTTGGTAGGAATTTTAAATATTTGTCTCTTCTTCTAAAGTTTATCTAAAAATTCTATCACTAAGGCCCTTTTTCTTCTCCAGATTGTAATAACTTGTAGGATATTTTTTATCTCCTAGGATAAATACAATGTTTCATTAATGGCATGGAGGAGAGAAAAGGTGTGAGTTTAGTACCATTTAGGTTAATAAGATGGTATAAAATATAAAAAAAAAAAATCCAGAGCTATTGCATTTAGTCAGACTGATTGCAAATGGAAGATGTCCCTGCTCATTGCAGAGGGGTTGGACTAGATGACCTTAAAGGTCCTTTCCAACTCAAACTATTCTATGATTCTGTGATTTTAGTAAGTTATATTTAAATAGGCAAAAATTTAGTTTCTTATAAAACATTCAGGTGAACAGTGATCTATTGAAAAAGACTTTAAAAGTAACATGATAAAATATTTGCACATTTACTACCACTTGCTCCTTTATAATGATATTATTCTTTTGTTAAATATTAGGCTAGAGAGAGAAAACACTATGCTAAGGTTGTGTATGTTTTACCTTCTTTTGTGTGATTTCAAATAAATTATTTTTGAGGGCATATTAGTGAATATCCTAACAGCTTTAAAGGATGAAAGAAGAAGGAATATTCTTTTTTGTTCTGCATTCAGTAGAGCATCACTGTGTTTATATACAAATTCAAGTTGTATATAAAACCTTTTTTTTTCTGTTCCTTGGGACCTGGACCAGTGAGGGACTTTCATTAACTTAAATAAATGTCAGATTGTGGCTTTAAGATTACAGACCAGTAAAAAGGCCGAATACCCAAACAGTTTCTGTTTAGAAACTAATTGAAGGCCTTTAATGCTCACTTTTTTGGCACGAGGTTTCATTCTCTCAGGTAAATTATTTTTTTCTGGTATAATTCTTGAAAAAACATATTTATGTTTCATTGCAGAACATACGAAGATCAAAAAAGCTTAAATATAAGTAAGTACTGTGTTTCAATTCTTCCCTTGTGCTGGTGAATGGAAGAATTCATTGCTAACACCAGTTTGAATCACAGGTAGCTGCCATATATTTATTAGGCTAATATTAACTAGATTAATGTATATTTAAAATTTCATTATGGTTATCTGTAATTTGTACTAGTGTAATTCTTTCCAAATCCAGTTGCTGTTAGAGTTGGACACTGACCATGCATCTACATATTGTCTCTCTGTGGCTGCAAAAATATTTTGCAGCTGCCAGATGTTGTGGGATGTTTCTGCTGAATGTATTCTATGAAACTGTTTTATCTAGAAAAAATTTCCTGGCCACTTTCATATTATGGATCAATTAAAACAGAATGTGCAGAGTGAAATAGCACAAAAAAATTCCTCTGTTTAAAACAGCTGCATGTGTCTGCAATGCAGATTGCTCCTTGTGATGCTACTGTGGGTAGGTTGCTTATGGTATGTGATTTAGCTCTACAAGGGACTGCAATTCACATGTCATAGACCTATACTTTCTTAAACTACCTTATAAATTTAGGGGGGATTTGATTGTTGTAAACTGAGATGTAAGGTGTTGTGTCCTAGCTTAATTATTGTATTCATTCTTATGATTCAGTCTTATGATAATTTTCAAAACTTACTTTTACTTTTAGATTCAGTTTACCATAAAGGCAAGTTCTTGTTTAAAAATCTGAATTGTGATGATCCTTTATCTGCATGTATAAAGTGACATGGAGAGGGAATGGCTCATTTGAAAGCTGGTTGACTTTTTTCGACTATATCAGTACTCGAGTAAGGAATATTGTCTCTGTTCATACATCTTACTCCAAGCATTACTACAGGTTTTTCCATGTCATGCTATTTTAACTTGAGTATTGTACAAATTTGCATGCTGTATGAATATAACATCCTGTATAAAGTGTATGGATAAAATTAACGTAAAATTAATTAAACCTAATATTTACATTTGTGACTGTCTCTGATTTCTGAAAATATTCTTCTGTGGCATTGTAGATATTGCTTAATTCACTGTTTTCTTGTACTGTATTGAGTTCCACAGAGGGAACGTACATCAGCCTGGGCAGTTATGAGGAAAATCATTGCTAAAAATGGGATTACTGGATTATTTGCTGGTAAATCTTTTGATAGCTCTAAAAAAACCTCAGACTCAATAGAAAGTTTTTTAATCATTAACAAGAGATTATAGATGTTAACATGCATAAATTATATAATATTTCCATCTCTGTGAAAGCTGTCAGTTATGGAGTAGTTTACCTATATAAAGCAACAGACATGCATATATCCAGAGAGAATTTTGGTAATCTCTTCACAAGTTACTAAACTACAGCTGTCCAAGATGGACACAATTTATTTAAAAAGTAGAGGGACCAGGTTTGACAAATACGACTGTATTGGCAATTAAAAAATGGTGGGAAAAGGTTCAGTTCAGGAAATGATTTTTTCAGATTTAAATAATTTGTTGATTTCTTAAACTGTAATGCTTGAGTTTTTCAGAAAGAATTGTTACAAAGGAAATTTAATGGATTGTAGGTTTGGAAGCTACAATATGGAGGTGTTTCTAGACTGAAAAAGTTTCTTAAATGCAGTTTTTAGTTCAGTACTAAAAATTTCAAAACAGTACTGTTGCAGAACATGCATTTAGGAATAGCCATCCTAATTTTTGTTCTTCATCTCATACTAGTTTCTGTGCTGAGCTTTTTTGGTTCTTTCTGTCTCAGAAACAGAGCTTAAGCTTCAGTGGTATTTTTCTGTCTCCCTTCATAGGCTTTGAAGAAGATGCATTATTGAGAACCCAAGAAGTCTGAGAATGAAATAGGTGTTTTGAAGTAGAATTCACATAATAAAATACTGTTATTTGCCCATCAATACTAGGCCTAGGATAGATTCCATCGATCCTATGATGCAGTCATTTTAAGCTGGACTTTGATGCAGTTTTTTAGAGGACTGGAAGATATGGCAATTATATTGGTATTTGTTTGCTGGATGGCAGTAATTATGTCGAATACTGTATAATATTTGGGACATTCGAGATCATGCAGCAACTGTTCCCCAACAATTTTTTCCTTTAAATTTTCCATCAAACTAGAAACATTATTTAAAACATTTGTTAATTTTTTATGTTTAAACAGATGGAGAAATGCAATCTTGACAATTTAATGAGTTCTGAATGAGTCAGAGTTTTTAAATATTACTTGTACATTATCTCATGTGTACTCACCTGAGTGTACACATCTTGCATCACTTTCTTACCCTCACTGAACCTATCAAGGGATCATTGCTGCCCAGCTGTGTCCAGTGTTCAGCACATCAGTACATAGTTCAGTATGTAGCTGGTGCTGTTTCAGTTCCTCTGAGCCATGCAGTAAGATGTGATGACACTGTTAAGACTCCATTTAGCTATGTAATTCCTTGATGTATTTTATTTTTCTTGTGGCATGGACTGTCTTAAAGACTGTCTTGTAGTGTTTTGGATAGCTTTGGCAAAGATCACATTTTAGCTCTGGACTATGTGCAGTACTTATTTCTACTGCTGACCAGCACAGATGTATCCACAACCATCGTAAGATTTAAACCCTGCCATTTAAACCCTGCACTTTTATAGAACAGAAAAGAAACCCCCAGGAATACCTTCTGGTCCCTTTTTCAAATTCTGGCAACTCTCTGAAACCAGTGAGCCCTATGTAATCATATGACTGAATTCTTGGTACTAACTCAAAACCTCCAGCAATGAAGCTGGCCATTTTCCTCAGCAGTCTGGCAGGAAATATTATTCCTCCTTATTTTCATCTTTATGGTTCAGTTTTGTCTGGCACCAAGGAGTGACCAAAAAGGCTCCTGAGACCTCAAAAGGCTCACGAGTGTCTTTTCCACTGCATAACCAAACTGCCCTGGCCAGAACAGGGACTTTGTGAGCTGGCAAGTGTGATGTAAGACACAAGATAATTACATTCCAGCATTGGAGCAAAAGTCCCTCGCTGTTACCTCATCCTGAAACTGAGGATTTCTTTTTAATTCTTAAGATCTTTCAGGGAATGTTCCACTTCTGTAGTTACCAAAAAGGATTGACTCCCTTCTGAGATGATCACCAGTTGTTTCAGTAATTCACGATGGATTTAGTCAGATCCCAGAATATTGTCTTGGAAATTTTTTCACAGATTTGTAGATATTTGGCAGCAGCTATCATGGATCCTGCTAGACTTCTGATAGAAGTTTCTACTTGGCATGTTCTGTCAAGCAAAACAGGAAGAAAAGATCGGGTTTCCCAGAAATTGGAGTTCTTCAATTTTCATCCGTTGTGTCCTAAGTAGCCATAGAAGGCAACTTGTGTTTCTAGTTGCCAATCTGGTATCTAAACCCAAAAGTATTTTGATAGTTTCACTACACGCTGCTCTCCCCACTCTAGTTTCCTCTCTGCAGCTACCAATACTGTTTACCCCCTATGCACTGGAATTTCTCCTATAGCTAACCTGAATGTCTTTGTACACTGGGAGAGCTTTGTGGTGAACTACTGTGGGCTCAGCTATTTTTTAGGACAACCTGCAAGATGGAGCTGGAACAAGCATTGCCATCCTAATGGGAAGGTCTTCTTGGCTGTAAAGGTTAGCATGCCTGAGGAATTCAGGTTTTAGTAGAAAATTTGTCTTTCTATAAGAACATTATTGAAATAAAAAATCTATCAAGTCTTCACATCTTAAAGAGTTTTGTACAATATTTAGATTATTTGGTATTTTATCTACTGTCCCTGAAGAAATACAATATTGCAGCTCTGTAGCAAAGCAGAGCCTTAGACCCAACCATTCTCCAACTTCTGTCTAGAGCAGCACAAGGGACTCGAGGCAGGCAGAGCTCCCAGGATGGCATAGATGAGTGCATGAGGTTGTTACAGTGCTAATACCAACAGCCAGTAATTTCGGTATTTTGAGGAATGTGGACAGGTAGAATCTCAGTTTTACACCAATATGCTATGGTGTCAATATATCATGACCACAAAATGGTACTGCAGCACTTCGGTCTGAAAACAAATGATAGCGAACACTTTCCTTTCTCTTCTGGGCAGGTATTATTCCACAGCTGTTTAAAGTTGCTCCTGCTTGTGCCATAATGATGAGCACATATGAGTATGGAAAGTCTTTTCTCATTTAAATGAAAAAATGAGCCAATATCCTTAATTCTCCTTCATCCGATTGTATGAAGTCAAATTATATGGTGAAAGTTGTGCCAAATTTCAATCTGTCAAGGCCTTTTTCTAGAATTGCCAGTAAATTTCTGCCATAACATTTGGTAACTAAATACAATTTCATTTTTAACTCTTTCACAAAGGATAAATTCACTTTTTTTCTGAAGACTAAGAAAATACACATGACCCTTAAACTATCATTGAAGTTTTTGCGACTTCTCTTGCAGCTAGAGCAAAAAAGGAAAGAAAGGAGGAAAAAAAAAAAAAAAAGGTGCTGACTGTTCTTCAATGATGATTAAAAGGTGGAAAAAAATTGAAGCTGGACAGAGTACTGAAGAATAACCACTGCCACTGTGTTAATTTTCAGTCTGGCGAAACATTTTTGTTGGGTATTTCAAGTGAAGTTTAGAAAATGTTTTGGGCTTCCAATTGTATGATATGATTATTCCTCCATAAGGAGGATGATGCAGGATGAATTCAATAAATGCTTATTTATTCTTGTTTAATACATGTTTAATTCTGTGCATGCTTGTTATTTGCAGCTCTATATTTTGTGTAAATGCATACAATAAAATAGTCTTTTGTTTCAGGTTTATTTAAAATGAAAAATGCTTTAGGTCAAACTGGAAAAAGTACATCATGCTCATTAGAAACCCAGAGAGCACAGTGAATACAGTGATAAACTAAAGATCGACTGCAGCACCTAAGGCAATACTCTTAAGAAATTGAAGCAGACACAGGCACTGAAGACAACTGCCTGTAGAGGTGTTGTGGAGGAACGCTCTCTCACAAGCTGTCACTGTCACAAAGCTCCAAGGCAAGGCCAGGCTCCCTGCCAGGGAGCATTCCTCATACACAGTTTGTGTTTGAAGGCCAAGTTTGCTGGCATAAACACAGGTGGTTCCACACCAGTTTGAGTCAGCCATGTCTCTATCTGCAGGGAAGAGCACCTTTAGTTTACTACTATAAGCACAGCCATTGTCTGCTACAGCATGCTGCATACGCATGGTGTGAAGAGTTGCAGCGTCTCCCTTGCCCAGAGGCATTTGACTTACTGAATCAGAGCTTCCTCTGTATGATTTTTAAATTATTATTATTTTTTGACTACTGTCACTACCTCCCTTCTTTCATGCATTTTCAATAAAGTGGTTGAATTTTATTTGTTGCATATTTTAATGAGAGGGTGTGTTGGTACAAAAGCAACTCAGTAGTCAGGTCATTAAGACCCCAGCTTTTGGGTGTGCTTTACTCAAGAAATGGACTTCAGTCCTATTCTGCTACGAAGAAGGTATCCCAGCGTGTGTTTAGCCTTGGTCAAAATTAATCACGTGCTGAAAGATGCTCTAGTTGTAAAGAAGTTAGGAACAAAGTTACAGCAAGCGGTGCAGGCCAGAGGTACTGCCATGGGAGATATTTGACACTGTTACCCCATTGTAATTGTTCAAAGTAATTTCACACTAGAAACTCAAAATAAGGCCTAAGAGAAAAAAAGAGTAACAGCAGACTTGGGTCCACATTGAATGAAATATAGCAACAAACCCAAAGTCTCTCTGTTTTGCAAGAAAAGAATTTGCTATAAGCTCAGTAATACTGTAATTTGCTGAATGGTCTTATTTTATCCTGTATGATTAAAACAGAGACAAAAACTACTAATTAGCGATGATACAAAATTTTTAATTTACATGCAACATTTATGGAACATCAAGGCAACAAAACATACAGTGTTGGCATTTTTTCCATTTTTTAAAAAAAGAATGTTTAGAACTGAGAAAGACACATATAACTGATTTCCCATGCACAAAATGACACCCAGAAACTCAGTGATGTCAGACTATATAAAAGACTTCAGTTAAATGATGCATGAATTTCACACCAGTAGCTCCAAGAAAAGAGCCATTAGCGAACATGACTGAAGATCATGATTACAGCCCCCTCCAAAATACTGACGTAGTGGGAGAAGTGTTTAACAGCAAACAAGACCAATTAAAGAGCTGTACCTTGATGCAGAATGTTAACTTGTGGAATCCAGATTCCCTCACTGTATTTGTAGTAAAAATGCAGCTCTTGTTTACAAATTAGTACTTAATAATGTTACTCAACTGCCATGAGAGAACAGGTGCTTAATGTGATAACAAACAAACAAACAAAAGTTACATGTAATGGACATTCTGACAGTGTATGAAAGGATTTAATGGTCACAGTTTATTAGAGAGAAATTAACTGAGTGGGTACACGAGGGTTTGAAAGACAAGGTCTGGTAGATTTTGCTAAGCTGCTTTAAAAAATCTGCGTTAAAATGGCATGAGTAGTTGTCTACCCTGCCATGGATGCAACAACCTCCAGCACTGTGGACTAGAGAGTTGAGGAGATGTATCTTGAACCTCCTCCGGCTAAGTCCAACAGTGCCTTCAGTGCCAGAGATGCGTAGCCTCATACTTAAAAGGCTAAACATTTCCCCTCATTTGTTTTTACTAAAGGTAAGAATGAATCCTCTTCCTTTCAAGCCCACCCTAAGATGACCAGATTATTGTAGTAGTGCCAAGGTACCATTACAACAGGCAAATCAACTAAAACTGTACAGAGTATAGTGACATACTGTAAACACCTAAGAGTAAGCAATAATTAAAAATCTGTCTGGTATTGCAGCTACTCATGTAAACAATTTATGAAACTTCTTTGGCACAAAAAAGCATTTTCCCTTGCACTTATAAATACAACGTACTTACATGCGTTTAAGTTTTGTTTAAAAAGTTACTAATCATACCGATAAGCGTTACCTTGATTAGCAAAATTCATAGATAAAGGATCCATTGTATCTTACAAAGAATTAAGAATAGTTTGCAATTCAAAAATTAATTTGCAAACTTTGAAACTGTAGGGTAATCTCGAAAGTTAGTTTCATTTAAAAAATGTCTCCTTTGTTTTTTTCTATCAGTAATTTAAATCAGTGGCAAGTACTTTAAGAAAACTGACTTAAATAAGTTCTCCTGTATTACCTAATCAAGAAAAATACCTATTGCACTACTACAGGAATGAGAAAAATCTTTAACATGAGAATACTGTCATTACATTGTCTTTTTTCCCCTTTTTCACTCTCCTTGGGATCTTGCCAATAAACACACAATCCAGACTTCCCAAGGTGCTAACCCCACCATCCTTAGTCCTCGTCTTCCCAGCAAGGCCAATAAACCAAGAAATTTCTCGTATAATGTTTGGTTATCTGAAACTCAGGTCACTCAGAAGCATTTAGTGAGTTTCCTCAACATTTACAAATTGCTAAGTATGCTTGACTTATATGATCAACTTACATTTGTTATCCACATGCAACTTCAAGAATTAGTAAGAGTGTTTCAGTGTGATTCTTCAGTGTGATTCGGACATCTCCTAAGTACCATGATACTGACAGGAATGCAAAATCTAACACTGAGTCAACTTGAGAAGAGCTGTTGATAGGTTAACTATGCTATTTGAGGTCCTATGCAACACACACAGATGAAAAGCTGGATTTTGTTGGATAAAATACTTACTTGCATACAAAGATTGGCGTTAAGGATTCCCTGTCTGTTCTGCAAGAGTTGATAGATATCTAAAGCACTGCAGAGAAGCACCGTGGCTAGAGTAGGGCCAGGCCGTTGCAAGGAGAAACAAAGGTCATGGCAGTTAAGTAGGGGACTGATTTCCAACAATTTCACTTTAAAAATCAGTCATAAGCATCAGATTATATGTCCTGTACTTGACCAAGAGCTTTAAATAATTCAAGACTAAAATAGAAAATCTGAAAAGTCCTCTGGGGGGAAAAAAAAAAGTGAACGAAAACTGACAGAATTTGTGAATTAAATAGGTAACAATGAAAAGAAAAAATAAAGCAGCTTATATTTTATCTCAGAACTAGCAGTCCTCATTGCAAGTCACTTTATGGAACATAAACCAAATGCATACAACACAAAGCTGTTCCTTCTTGTGTGCATCTCAAGATGGTGTTAGGCCTGGACTTGTCATCTCTGTTGTGGGACTCGCGAGATATTCACTTGATTTCAGACTTGTGAGAGATTTGTAGCTTGCTACTGATGTAAGAGAGCCACAAAGACCAATCAATGATGGAGTGTCTTCCTTCCCTGTTAAGAAAAACAAGAATTAAGCTAGTAATTTTTACAGCACAAAATGACCTGACCAAAAAAAAAAAAAAAAAAAAGAGGGAAGAGGAAAAACTGTTTCATCTACACTATTATGAATTACAGATTACTGCTTCAGCACACACATACTTCATAAATGCAATTAGGAAGACACGTAATTTATACCACACCTTCCCTGCCCAGGTGGTAAAGGGATCCCTACCTGTGCATCACAGGCTGGGCTGTACTTGGTCTCCTACAGAGGGAGATTCAGAGGCTCCACTGACTACACAGTGAACTGAAGTTACTAATTCAAGCACTGGTTTTAGTCGAATACATTATATATAAATGAAAGTGATGTTACTAATACAATGTCAGTACCAGAGATGCAACTTTAAATCTTTTGGAATGGAGCAGAATTAACTGGAATCAGGATATAGAATCATTATGGTTGGAAGAGACCTCAAAGATCATCAAGTCCAACCATCTACCTGCTGCCACCATGCCCGCTAAACCCACTAAACCATGTCTTGAAGTGCCACATCTAAACGTTTTTTGAACACCTCCAGGGATGGTGACTCCACCACCTCCCTGGGGAGCCTGTTCCAATGCCTAACGACTCTTAACAGTGAAGAAATTCTTCCTAATGTCCAGCCCGAACTTCCCCTGGCGCAACTTGAGGCCGTTTCCTCTTGTCCTATTGCTAGTTACTGGGGAGAAGAGACCAACCCCCACCTTGCTACAACCTCCTTTCAGGTAGTTGTAGAGGGTGGTAAGATCTCCCCTAAGCTCCCTCATGACAAGGATGTAAAAAAAAAAAAAAAAAAAAAAAAATCAATCAACCCAAACCACACCCTGCCCAACAATTAATTATGAAGAAAAAGTAAGTGACTTTAGTTCTCTTGCATCATTTATGGTTCTTATTATCAGCTTCCAGTAGGTTTTAGGTCTTACCTCTACTGAGCTTTTTTCAAAAGACTGAATAGCTTTCCCTAAAGAATGAACTAGATTAGCTCTTTTTAAAAGTCTTCACTTTTAGAAAAATCTTTATTCCCATAAAAACTACCCTTTAAACTCTACATTCAATTTGAGGACATAAAATACACAAAGAGCAGTGTAACACTGTTTGGGCACAGCCCTTCATTTCAACAAGTGTGAAGCTAAAAAGCTGACTACATGAGTGGGCTTAATAGTAATGTGAAAGTTCTAAGACTTCTAATCTTTTTATTGAAACTGCCATACTGAGAGTTAGACCAGAGGTATTTTAGCAGCAGGATCACATGCCCTGTCTTACAAAATTATAGTAAAGCCTAGGTACTGATGAACCTCACTAATTTAGAAATGAGATATTATGCTACCTTTAAAGACAGAGTGTTGAAATCAAAACCTAAACTATTATTATCGGTGGTTTTGCCATACTTTAATTTACAGAAGATAAACTAAAACATAACTTCAAACTAGTAATATTGCAAAAAAACAGTTGAAAGTAGATCCGCACAAGGACTCTCTTCATAATAGCCATGCTGATTCTCTTTCACTTTCTCTAAGCTAACTTGAAATAACTTAGATTTTAAGACTGTTTAGTTTTTTAAAAAAGTTCTAAATTTTACATCCTTGATATTTTAAAACCAAGAAATTTTCCAGTTATGAACTACTAAAGGCTCTGTATTATAAAGCCCATTTAAAGCTAACATTTGATGAGATACCAAAAGGATTTTTTCTAGCAATTTATGTTCTGTACTCAAAACGCTATTGTTTCAGAAGTCTTCCAGCATTTTTCTGCTTTTCACAATTGTCCACAAGATGGAGCAGCTAACCTTTGAGAAGTGTACAGATTTTGAAAGGGGGGCTATATGAGTATACTACTTCTATATACTAGCACGGTTCATATGCTGTTCCTCTCTCTGTTTTAACAGAAACACTGTCAGGCTGCATCTCCACAGATAAATGTTGAATGCAAGATGTAAGAATGACAGTGATAGTTGCAAATCCAGTGCCTTTAATCTTTCTTTTAAGAAACAGAAAAGGAAACTTAGAGAACTCAAAAGATTTGAGTTGGTTATAGCAGAAAGATGACAGAAGACCCTCCTTGTAGCTGAGCTGTCTCTGGTTCCGTGCTGGAGAAGGAAGATACACAACATATCTGAAGCTTAGCTTTAAACACAGCACAAAGTCTTATCATTGCTGGGGGGGTGGGGTGGGCACCTTCATAAATCCAAACTTATTTGAAGTACAGGTCTTAGGGAAACGAACAATTTGCATAACAATGAAAAAATATGCTGTTGAATGCATATTGTGTTCACAGTGAAAATTCATCTCACAGGGACTGAAGATCAGAGCTATGAAGAACAAAGTAAAAGGAAGCCACTAGACTGGCTGTGTACCTTCATTTAACAAGTTCATTCCATCCTGCTTCCCATCCTGTGAGTGACCTGGATCCAGAGAAGATTGAGAAAGACTAACTTCTGCTGAAAGCTGGTCCAGACTTTGAAAACTTTTCCTGCAAAGCAAGTAATATTGAATAGTAACATATCTAAAGATCTAACTAGATATCTTCAATTCTCCTTAAAATTTTTCTAAAAAAACCCAAAACCTAGGCAGTTAATCTTTCTTCTCTTAAACACTCTATTTTTTGTTTGTTTGTTTCCTAAAACAGTGTTTTCCTAAAGCAATGACTTCTTTTTTTTTTAAATTAATCCAAAGGAAGGCAATTTTTATGGTAAGTGAGAGAAACTGATTTTTTTTTTCTGCCAGCTGATCCTTGTGCATTGTAACAGGTAATTCCAATAGGATACATTTCAGAGTATGCTAACGGAAATGTATCATTTTTAGCTTTCCTGTTGCTCTAAAGGTGAATCAAAATAAATATTCAACTTACTCATCCCATTGTTGATTGTGCTTTCTATAGAGTAGAGTGTCCAAGGCAACAGCATTGACATCCAGAGCTCCTGGGGAAGGCCACTGATTGGTGAGGTGAGTAGTTAATTCTTGCCTTGATCTCAAGTCATTATTCTTTAGTACAGCCCTGTGAATACACAAAGCAGTAAATCTCAATCTATTAAATGCATATCTTTAAGGTACAGAAAGAAAAACAGGACAAATAGTCCTGACCCAGTTGATGTTCTACTTTGAGTGACCAACAGATTGCAAATTTCATAAAGCATCTTAAACTCTTCGTTTGTCCTAGGGGAAGCAACTTAGAAACCTATTGAGACAGATTTAGGAACAGAAAAAAGCTGAAATTAGAATCTTTCGGCAAAAGCAATAAAAAAGCAGCTGTATTCTAAAGATTCTTTCTGCCAGCATCATGGTAATTAACAGGCCAACTATTTTGCAAACTGGCTATGGGAACGTGATGTCCTTCTCCCCCACCCCCCCAATATTTTTTGCAGCTTGAACACACACACACACACGCCTTCTCCCCCTCCCCCCAAACTTTTGCAGAATGAACCCAAAACTAGACATGTTAATTCTATTATATACTTCCAGGTAAAATATTAACACATAGTTATTCTGTTTTCTACCACCTTACAGTTTCTATGTTTTTAAATCACAGAAAATGTGTTAACCAAGTACCTTAGATATTCAAATTATTTTTGCCTCATATTCCCATGAAGCAGACCAGTTTCCTGAAATTCTGGAAACGAGGAAGCTAATACGCTAATACTGGAAATCATCTGCCAGAAGTCATACAGAAATAAGGGAAGTACATGGTTCTTCAAGCTCCAAGACAAGATCAGCCTTTTTCCAATAGTACAAAGCAACCTCCAACCTACCCTTATGCTGCTGCAGAATAACTCTAGACACAAAAGTAATATTGCTTGTTATCCCATAAATCCTCCAATCCACGAAATACTAGGCAATAATGAAATGCTGCATTAGAACAAGTTTGACTGTCTCTGGCCTGAAGCACATAGCTAATGTTGTGTATCTCCATGCCGAATGTACTCAGGAGTTCAAAGCCAAATGCTGTGTTGCTATCTGAAATGCCAAACTGTATAGCCAATTAAATAACTATTCATGGTACACATACATTTATGTGAATTCACAAATAACATTCTCAACAGGTCTATTTTTACAATGCAGCTTTTATTCTGGTGGTATCCGAACTGTTTAGACAAGAACCTCAGTAAGGACACATACCACCACCCAAAGAGCCAAAATTTCCCACAAAACAAGGTAAGACAATAGCAAGTTCAGTAAGGAATTTTTAGTAGCTGAGTCTGAGAGAGGATACAGATGCACAGCAATTTTGTAAGAGAAGTGGTGTAGCACCACGGTGAACAATATTTTCAAGAAACTTTTCTCAAGAAAATGAATTCCCCCAGCATTCATGCAAGTAAGCAATCAACTTTTCTACCAAGGGATCTCCCCCCTCACCCTCCTCTCTAAAGGGTCTATAGGAATAACCACTTTGATAACCCAAAGCTCTCAATAATTTCAAATATCTTGTATGGTATTCACTTCACCATGTATTTCCTCTAATCCCAGGGGGTACATCGAGAATTAAACAGGTCTGTTAAAGGCTTGTTGATCTGAGTAAACTGAAACAGCGACCTAGCAAGTTCTTGCGAGGTTAGCCAGTTACCCTACATTGCCTCCTTATTCAGAAGGACTTCTTGTATGCTTTCATAGAAGTTTTGTAACAGGACACAGTTTATATTAGCAACTATGCACACAGTAACTAAATGCAAATTCACAGATATATAATACATACGTGTAAATTCCTGTTTGGACAACTCCTGTATGTTACCACCACACAACTTAGCAGCAGTATTAAGTAATTATTAAATAAACATACTGAGCAAAGGCGGCAAAACCAGACATCTACAGACAAGTTGCTAGTCATGGAATTTTGGCATTTTATGTGAGTTTCTATATTGAGGCTTTTCCCACAGATCTTTATGCTACAGTAACCTGAAATTTCACCGTTTCCGTGTGGACAAATAAATTCTGAAGCAAAGACTAGCCAAACTGCTCCAGGGATTTTAGCATAACAACATTTAAAGACAGTTCCAGTAGATCACTGCTTAAACCACTCCACCATGCTCAGGAAGAAAACCAGGCCTCAAGTAGGATACAGAAGTAACTATTCTCCTCTTAAAATTTCTATGCTTTTATTTTGAATCTTTAAAAATATGTAAAAATAACTTTGAATATATAAAATTAGTCCAAACACAGTATTCAGTCTGTATAAAATAGTAGTATAGACAACAGGCAGTTAGGCAAAAAACATTCACAGCATGTGCTGGCAGTTACCACCTATTTTTTCAGCCGTGTAGATTATTTAGCTCTTTGTTCTCTTGCAGCCATTTTTAAAACATCATGAGATTCCACTGCAGCAAAGACTTATTAAAGGCACTGCTTGCAAACAGCAATTCTCTCAAGATAAACAAAGGCAGTATCAATGTATGCATATTAACCAGACTCATTTCAAGAGTCAAAGTATTAAACTGCACAGAATCCTAGAATCATTTAGGTTGGAAAAGACCCTTAGGATCATCGAGTCGAACCGTAAACCTAACACTGCCGAGTCCACCACTAAACCATGTCCCTAAGTGCCATGTCTGCACAGCATACATCCTCTTCAAACTCTTAATCACCGTGAGGCAAAAATCATCCTGCTACAAATATTCAAAAACAGGAAGAGGAAAAGAAATGGAGACAAAAGTGTTTACTACAGAAAGGAGTTTAAAAGGAAGAAAATATGATTAAATTTTAATAAAAAAGCATACAAATTTCAAAACACTGATTGTGAAAAAATGCTGCACAAGACTATTGAGTGCTGTCCTGCTCTTGGTCAGACAAGAGTAGCTCTTTCTAGAAGTTAAGAGCTCTCAAAAGACAACAATTTACTTTATCCAAGGCAGACTGAATTTCTACAGCAGCACTCTTATTTCTCAGAATGCAAACACTGTAACTAGTGCTGGCCAACTCTGGGTTGCGATACTGCAGGGTTTGAAGTAGGGCTTTTCTTAACGATCACAATGAGTGCAGTGAAGATTACAAGCTTTCCTCTATATGTTTACTGTCAAGCTGTTTAACCAAAAAAAGAATATTACTATTAAAACTTATTTATCTGCTAGCATAGCAAAAAAAGTTTGGCATATAAAAGCTTTCAGAGGAAAAATTAGATTAAAGTCTTCATAGAACAAAAATAAGAAATGAAGAACTGGTGGAGAGGTCCAAATGGCAAATAGGGATATTTGTGAAATTTACAAGTTTCACAAAATATGCAAGAATAAAATGTACAATGAGTATTTTCTGTTATTTACACACACATAAAAAAAAGGAACTACTGAACTCTTTGGGCCTCGACTTGGAAATATTTCAAAAGTGTTATCAAATGTTCACATAAGAATAATGTAATGTAATATACAAGGTTCTCTATAAAATGCTGGTCTGTAGTAAAACATACCGAACTGGAATGGCCTATGTGTGAACAAACTTTATTCTATTGCCTCTGTTCCCGAGAACAAACAGCTGGCAATAAACACCAACTGAAAACCAGAATTACCTGAACGCCTGTAGACCAAGACTCAAAGCCTAGATGTTAAGAAGGATATTCCTTATAAGGAATAAAATCCATAATACATCATAAGAACAACACTGAAGATCACAAGTATGCAGTTCTACTTTTAAATAAAATTCAATAAAATATTGTTCTATTGGTTTTGTAGCTGTGACAACTTAAGGATGATGCAAGATAAGGTTTGTAGACAATATGTTAAGCCATCTAATACAGGAGTAAAAGCAAGGTTATTCCAAAAACCAGAAGAGGAAAAATAAGAGAGACAAAAGGATTTACTATAGAAAGAAGTTAAAAAAGAAGGAAATCTGATCAAGTTTGAGTGAAAACAAGCAAACGAGCATATACAAGCAGCTGTTAACTGCTTTTCTTCAGACTGGAAATAGAAAACTTGAAAGCCAAAAAGAAGTTAAAACCAGTGGCTTCTAAATGTAATAATCTCAGGAAGGTAGTTGGTACATGGAGAACACACTGGATCTTAGTAAGAGATTGTATTATTATTTTTTGAATGAAAGAAAGGCAGTGTGTGAGATATGGCTGAATAGGGTATCCTGGACTAAGACGGTGAGACTGCAGAGTGCAGAAAGTTTTGTGCAGAGTAGGAAGAATATGTAAGAATCTATTATGAGAAGAGGGGGCTTAAACTGATTTATAGTACATCACCTAATCTAGGCATGAAAAAATTCTTGGTTGTCTGAAAGCCTGTGAACTTTTTTCCCCCCATCCACTAACTGGTATCTTCTCTACCTACAGTCATCTCCACCTCTTTATAATCATGTTGGCAAAAGTAGCAGAAACTCTCTTTTGTGATCTGCAGAAAGAAAACAATTATTTTTCTCCTGAGCAGTCCTCACCCCAAGAAATGTTTTTATAAGATAACTTCATATCGTGTTTAAAGTTCTGAAAAACATTACAAAAATCAAGAAGTAGCGAAGAGATGGCAGGCAGAGAGAGAATAATTCTAATTCCTTTGGAAGTACTTGCTGAATTGCTATTTTCGTACTGAAAAGTGGTGAGACAAACCCAGCAAAATGCTTGCTGGGATTTATTATAGGAGAGAGTCATTGGTGATGCTGGAGACAGAACACATTTTCAAAAAATTGGTTTTAAAATGATCAAATATCCTTTGTATTACTTCACAGCATAGATTTTTCCATAATGCACATACAAAAGAAAATTATAATATATGGAGTCTCACCATGTTACCCCAGGTTTCCCTGTTTTACATTTGAATTGTGGTGGGTTTTTTTCTTAATGTCTAAAAAAAAAAAAAAAAACTCCATACAAATTCAAAATACTACTGCAACTAATAATTTGTTAGGAAAAACAAGCAGCAAAAGAGATGAGAACATCTTCTTAATACCAGAATACATCATTAGAAACTAAAAAAGATATTTGGCTTACATTTATTTTTTTTGTAGTACATCAGAAACCACTATTGAAATTAAGCTCCTCTTAGAAAACAAAGAAAAGCATTCAGTAAAAACATCCTGCTAATAAATTCCTGCCTATTACAAAAGAAAACTGATGATTCATTAACTAATCAATATTAACATCCTCCCACGTTAGAATAAGCGTCTGCTTGAAGTACAGATGCATATGCTCCCTCCAGGCCTGTAAATTTACTTACTTCTATTCAAGAATAACAGCAACAGCCAGAGTATTAACATCAAGGTTATACAGCTATTCCCAGAAACATCTCTGCATGCTTTTGACTTTCAGACCTTTAATTGTGTATTTAAGAAGTAAGGAAAAGTGAGATTAGTGAAGTCTTTCCATAAACATCCTTCTCCACTAGTGTTCACTGGCCCTGTCTTTGTCAGGTACTCTCCAGAATATTTACTTGCTGATTTCCTCAACTTTTATTATTTTGAGATGTTTATTTCATGATTTATTATTTGAGATTATTTCTTAAGCACAAGCAGAATATCATTATGTATGGCACACACATAATAATAAAATGCAATTGACAAATTACTGCTCATTTCCACCCCTGCTCCACAGTATGCTGCCCTTTCAGTGGTTCTGGTACAAACACATAGGAGCTACTCTGAAAATGGATCATAGAATCGGTCAATTTTTAAATTAATTTTTTAAAAGAAGCTGTTTTTTTTCTTTTAAGTTTAATTCATAAGATGACACCACAAACAGTTCTGTTTGCACAAGCATCACTCAAAAGGATAACAAATTACTCCTTTCAATTAACACATCTAAGACTTCTGCATCTTGAAAGTGTGACCTGACTTGATTCACTCATTCATAATGGGGGATGGGGACAAAAGACAGCCTGTACGTGAGGTTCCTGCATGCAAAACAGAAACAATAGAAAAAGGTGATTATATTTGGTCACTTACTATACTGTAACTATATTACCTCTGGGAATTTAAAAGTAAGTAAATAAGAATTAATCTCAAGTTCAGTCCAAGCGAAAATAGAAAAGCCTTATCTTGGTAACCACATAAAACTTCTGGTCTCATTTCAGCTAGACTGGATTTCCAGCTTCCCCTGGATCAAGTCCAGATTCATGCCATTGGAAGCCTATTCTGAAAGACCCATTTACACAGATTTTTCATTTAATAAACAAAAAGTCAGTTCTGTTTCCGATTATACCTATGAAAAACCAGTAATTTCTTACCTGCAAGCTTAATTTCTCCAAATCCAGAAAATGCCAGTCCAGTTGGCAATTTGCCCTCCTACCAGCAGATGAAGACAGGAAATAAACCAAACAGACTAATTCCCTAAGAAAGGGAATTATATCAGATGAGTGCTCCAGTTCAAGAACTACCTGAGTAGTGAAAAGTAAAAATGAAAATAAAAGCTTACAAAAAAAATAAAAACATTAGAATAAGAAAGAACAAGCTTTAAAAACCTTTATTTAGGACAGGAAATATGGAATGCAAACTCAAATAGATAGCATACATGAATATAACTAAAATCTGTAAGAGCAACTCTAAAATAAAAGGAAACTTTCAAATTGTCAGTACTGTAGCAAGACAGTGAGCTGTCTGGACTGGTATGTCATTGGACTTTGAGAAATTAGATCAGCAGGTATGAAAATGAGTTACTTACCAGTAGATTTTGATGCTGCAATATATCACCTCTCTCAGGTTTGTGCCCTGTGCACAGATACAGTATTCCCCAAATTAGATGCCAGAGCAGTTAGATCCCAGCAGACTTTCTAATGGCAGCCGCTGCAGTGAAAAAAAGCAGGCATGTCCTACCACACCACATTTTCTTACTCTTTATGACTGGCCAACAGATCTTTGTGTGTCACAGCAACAGTAGTAGTTGTGCCACAGAACAGATCCCCTTGAAGCTTCTTCAGCAATCTTTTTAGTCCTCCTTTATTATCTCCTAGAGATCTTGAAAGACATCCTCCAGTAATAAAATCACTGTAATCAATTTTATACAGCCTTTGATCTCCTTGACCTTTGGAGTAACTTGGATAAACTTATATTGGCAGAAATACAAGCAGCTTGACTCTTGAGTTCTAGTCTAATTATGGTGGAAATTGTGTTTCAGAAGACAGACATCCAGAATGGATCAAAACACACTACAATATGTTAACTTTGCGTATGCTCATTAAAATCCTACTGCAGCGCCTGACTGACACTCTTCATGTCCTTGGACAAATAACCAGGCCTGATTCTTTGGAGGAGGATAACAGGCACAACACAACCAGTTTCCCAGATAGTACGTCTTGACTGAAAACAAGAAAAATACTGAACTTGACTAGCAACCAAACTATTAAAAAAAGTAAAGAGCAGCTTTTAATTCAGTTCTTCAACTATCGGATCCTTTCTGTTGGAAAATAGAGGACTCTCAGCAAACAGGTTTTTTTTGACAGATTATTAAATTTCCCTTTAGTAAATATCCTCTCAAACTAAGCTTGTCATTCAAGGATTTTTTTTTTCCTATGTCAGTCATGTAAATACAAATTATCTGTCTATAGCTAAACTCCTTTTAAAAGAACATTTCTAGGAGGCTGCGGGGGGGTTTTTTTTGGGGGAAATCAAGATTTTCCTTCAGAACAGATCAGGTAAATTGATCGGGGAAGGGGGGGGGAAATCCAAACAAAAAACCACACAGAAAAGAATGGTAGAAATGGAGAAACAGGAAGGGAAAAGAGATGGCAAATAAAAATCTTTGCTAACTGTAACTTCAGTTGTAATTTGGATAACAAAATACTGAAAAAATTATTATGTTACGTGGTTGCATAAGAATATCTCCATGACAAACAGAAAAAGCACCAATCTAAATCTCAATCACTTGCTATCCAAATAGAAAGGCAGCTAATAAAACTGCTTGCTCAAGAAGTTGGGTAACAAATGGCACTGTATTTTCTTGGTCATACCTTCAGATATTTTACTTTTTCTATTTTAAGCCTTTCCAGAAATCATTTAAACTGTGTTTTAATTTAACAAAACATTGAAAAACCCCAAGACAAAAAGTTGTAGCCTTAAAACCGGATTTTGAAGGAAAAAAAAAAAAGTTATATCCTAAATTTACAAATACCATCCATAGTTTAAAAATAAAGCAAACATTTCTGTGACTGTGTGTGTACACACACTGCCCGGTAACTCACCTTTCTTTTGTTTAAACTATTTGTATTTTAGATAAACTTTTAACTTTGTTTTGAAAGTATAAAATGGATTTTTCTATTCCTCTTTACTGGATTAAACTTAATTCTTGATCTGATTTACTTAAACCAATAAATGTAGACAAATAAAACTGAAATTTAGGATAATTTAAATGTCAATTCCTTTTGTCTAAATAATCTTAGAGAGATTGCTTCAGTATATCAATGACAAAGTAATATGTCTGCAAATACAGCACTAGCTTCTCCTCACCATTTTAACCTGGCACTTCCACCCTTACAAAAATTGGTTATATTTTTACTATTCGTCATTTAAAGTCCATTTAGTTTGGTACTGAACTTCATGTAACTTGCATTAAATCTATTAGAAGAATGTAAAAATAACTTTTGTTCAACTCTTCTTATTTATGTATAAATACTATCAAATACTACCTTTTCCCATCAGTATCATTGAGAATATAGAAGTAAATCTACAGTAAATTACTATTTTTTAGCTGATGTTCTCTAACCCCTCCCTTGGCAGTGAGTGTCAAATTATTCAAACCCTTTTATGAAATCAAAGCCTCAGGTTTACCTGTTTTAGACATGAGATAATTCTCTGTGGAATTAAAAGAGGAAAGCATTGATGTTTGTTGTATAGGTCCATATTACTATGCTAAAGTAAGTGCTCTTTTTCTGCCACAGTTCAGGTCATATTAACAGAGCAAGAAACTCCATGACCCACACAATATGCTTTCCTACTGGGAATGTGCATCATTTGCAACTGCATTGAATTGAGGCCCTCAACAGTTCAATACTGCCTTACTTTCCTCTGCTCCCAGCCTTAGAATTCTACATTAGATAAAAATGTCCAAGTAACTTACAGCTTTCTTGCTTACTACTTTTATGCAATGCCTTTATCCACAGAAGTGTAGCTACAGGAGAAAAGAGAAAGGATGCCACTACATAAAACAGATTTTAGTATTACACTTTAGACTCAGAGAAGGTGACACATTGCCATGCTACTTTCATAAAGTATGCAAAATGGTCAAAGGAAAGTCCCTATGATTCTCTTATTCACCAAGGTGGGGGGTGGGAGGGG
>NW_009631517.1:35914-39933 GCF_000690535.1 Cariama cristata | reverse complement strand
GGGCAGGAAGAGAGAAAAGACTCTTTACAAAAATTATTCTTTTTCACTTTGGTGTCAGCCAGAATTTTGCTGTAAATATACCAACACATCTTGTTGGAAACTCCCACATCTTCACAGGTTCCCACCTCACTGAAAACAGAACTTCCCTTCTTGCTGTCTATCCACACCTTTATAAAACAGGAGCACAATATTGCAGCAAACTTCAAAATAAAGAATTCCACAAAAACAAAATCCAAAACACTGCCTAAACAAAATAACTTAAACATTTGTCAAACTATGGAATATTTTTTCTATGCTGTTCAAAAAAATAAAAAGTACAGACAAGTTGAGAAAAGGAGGAGCTGAAAACAGACCGGACTGCAATACTAAGGATTTAAAACTGCTGCTGCAAACTTGATGAAGACAGAGGATATACAGAAACCCATTACGAATAAAAGCGTGGCTAATGTGAATTATGGTTTGATAGCAAGGATCCATGTAAGCATGGAGGATTAGCATTCTCACTTTTGACACTCTAGGAAAGAAATTCACCAAGAAGATCAAAGACTAAATTTTAATCTCCCACTTCCTTTCAGTGGGAAATCTCCCACACCTTTCAGAGAAAATAAAGGAGCTACAACAAATTGGATTTACTGGAGATATGCAGTTGAGGAATTCCATTTCTTAAAAAAAAAAAAAAAAAAAAAAAGGAAATCTTACAAAAGGACTATCCTAAAATGAAGGTAAAAGTGCTAAAAATGTGATCCAGCTTTGCTGCTTCTCCAGATGATTTAGTTTTTGAGCGAGGATTATAAAGCTGGCCACCTGCATTTAAAGTTTTACTCACAAGGAGACACAAAACACAAGCTAAATTTCAAAGCCTTTGCTCAGACCGTTCTCCTTCCGTTTCCTTGGACAAGCTTGTCTCTGCTTTGTCCCTGACAGCACAGTTATAGCCTACATCCTCTACAACTTTGTGCCTTCATTTGTGACCCTCCCCTGCCTGCTCTTGGGCAGAGTATTTGTGGCATCACTCTGAAGGCTCTAGAGAATTTACAAACAGAATCTTGACAAAGTGAGGAAAAGCACAGATACTATTTTCATAAGCAAGTTTTTTAACCAAACAGGGCATGATCAATCTTTGGAAAGGAATAATTTTTGCTACAAAGAATATAGTAAATCTTCCTGCAAGTACTCCATAATAGATCAGATAGGACATGGTGTATTTGAAACACAGAAGCTCATTTTGCCTGTACTTAAAACATGTATGGATTTACTCTGGCATGCTGCTTTCACCGAACTACTGTGGCTATGTGCAGGTGCTACTGAGAATGAGCTGATGGACTTCTCTGAAAGGCAGGATGCATTAGCCTGAGCTCAATCCAGGGCTAACACAGGTGAAAACAGGTGTGTGGACAGACAACTCCAACAGTCAATGCCTGGAAAAGAGTGAAGCGTGAGAGTGTACAGGGTACAACTCAGGAGTGGAAACATACACAGAAAATTTACTGTAATTAAAGAGTGTCACTGAAACAAATGGTCTCTCAGGGTGGCAACTAAACTGTCGTTTCCTGTCTTTACAAAGACATTTGTATTATCCAGATAGGAACTGCAGTATTGCTGGATTTATCAGACAGTTATATTAAAATATTAAGAATGGAGTACAAGCACTGTTTGGGCCTTGAAAAGACTGACCAATTCTGAAGTAACAGCCAGACAAATTAAATAAATCTAACTTTAAGCTTTGCTAAAATATACAAAAATTCTTAATTATACAGACAAGCTTAATACAATGTAAGACGTGAGTGTCCCTACAATTTAATTTGAGTTTCATTTGTGCTGTAACCAAAGAGAAAATTCCAAACACAGAGTTTTGTTTACTTTCCTTCCCTCCATAAAACACCAGAACAAGACAGGGATATAGGAAGAAACAGCAGAGGGAGATAAAAACCAGAGCAGTATAAAATACAGCATTAGGCACTGAATTTAAGAAATACATTTTTCAATACATGTGATAAATTTAAAAAAAAAAAAAATTAAAACATTGCACCAGTTGGGACAAAGTGGCTGTACCATCTTACAACAGGCACACTGTCCTGAAAACCTGAAAAATACCTTAGGAGGAAACCCATGTTGGTAAACATTATGCAAATCACTATTGTCATTACAACAAAAATCACAGCAGAAGAAAAAAAAATTACAGCATTTTAAGTTGATGTACTTTTTACCTTCGTATACAATGGTTTCCTTTTTCCTTATCACTTTATTTAAAAATATTTTTATTAAAGTGATTAGCTTTTATAACATCAGTGAGTCACCATGCAAGAGATGAGTCACTATTCAGGAAACTGATGGAATCTCTCTTGTAATCATACATCAATATTTAACATATATAAATATCAATTTCAGATGCAGAATCTGAACTTTAAAGTAACAAAGATCAGCAGAGTTTGCCTTAGACACAGGTAGTGTGGAAGCTAAAAGAAAGACTAAGAATCACTCTAAGGGGGGAAAAAAAGCCTGTTTAAGCTGAGATAAAGAGTTCTAATGCAAGGATGTTGTGGGCAAACAGTTCCATATTTTGCCCAGTCACTTCTTTGGCTAAGCTAACTAGTCCTTCAAGGCAGTTGTCTCCAAAGTGGGGGGTGCATAAGACAGTTCTTTGAGGTACAGGAAGAAAATAATTTTTGTACTATTAATAAATGAAAAAAAAATTAAAATAGTGTTTATTTAATCTTTATTTCATCCTTTTAAATTTCTATTTTTGTATAATTTATAAATAAATAAATATATCCATATTGGGGGGATGTATTCAGAATTTTTTTACTGCTGGAGTGCACACTCAAATGTCTCTCTGCTCCAATAGACATTCAACACTTCTTTGCAGGATCTTAGAGGAGGAAGAAATGGCTGCCTCCGTGAGTTTTGAATACTCCTTTCTTCAGTTAGACACGCCATGGATCTTCTCTTGTTTGTCCTCCTGTGAACTGTTACTTTTAAGCACTTTAAGGCCTTAAAAACTGCCCCACCCTCACTATAAAAATACACTATTTCTACAGAAGAGTGGTGTCGAAAGCACTGTTCTCAAATGTTCAACTACAAGTCTCAGGCAAAAACACGTCCTAGTGACAGCAAACACTTCTGAAGAAAGCAAATGAAAGACACAATATGCCTCATCATTATTACAATTGACACATACCACTAGGCAATCATTTCAGCATCTGGAGATGCTGAAAGTGTGGGAAAAGAGCAAGCTGTTCTTCAAATAGAACAGAATAGTTCCGGCTGGAAGAGACTTAAAACAATGATCTAGTCCAAGTGCCTGATCACTTCAGGACTGATCAAAAGTGAATGCATATTATTAAGGCCATTGTCCAAATGCCTCTTAAACACTGACAAGTATGGGGCATAGATCATCTCTCTAGAAAGCCTGTTCCAGTGTTTGATCACCCTCTCAGTACAGAAATGTTTCCTAATATCCAGTCTGAATCTTCTTCTTGATCTGCTGTGCATTAGTTTAAATGTGTTCGACTGATGATCAGGTGGTCTACTGCAGTTTCACTTTTTAAACTTGATTTGCCATCAGACACCTGCCAGAAACGTAGGATGTCCAATTCCCAGATTTGTGGGCATATTACTAAGAAATCCAACTAAGTTGAGAGACACTAAAAAATGTTGCTCTTTTGTGAATAACTAATTTGATAAATTTTCAGCTTCACTATTTTCCAGATATTGGCATTCATGAGATCCATGAAATGGCTTTTAACTGAATTGAAAACTGCATTGTTCACTGTAGTTTGGACACTCAAGCATGTGAGACAAAGTTAAGAATACTGAAAATTATAGAACATTAAGCTTTGCATAGCAGCTGTAAACCAAAAATTACTTACAAGTTTCTCCAATCTCCTATCTCCATATTTATTTCATGCTTTACAGCAAATTGTCGTATTAAATGTGAATATAGAAAAGTTTCTAAGTAATCTAATTTATAACCTGAAGGCCTTGTTGATCACTCGTGTTATCTGGTTTCCAAGCCAGCA
>NW_009631517.1:33126-35832 GCF_000690535.1 Cariama cristata | reverse complement strand
CGGGAGCAGTGGGCAGGCAGGTGAGGCAGACCTAGACATAGACTCATATTCTGCCCAAATCCATTGAGAATATACATAAGATGTTTTGACTTGCATGCCTGTGAAATACCATTTTGGAAACATCAACGAATACTTACTCAAATTAAGTCTGAAGTGGTAGAACTTGCTACCTTAACAACAACAGCCAGTGGAATAGAAAAGCATCATTAAAAAGAAAATATAGAATGTTTATTTATAATAGTTTCCTTTACACAGCAAATGATCCTAAATCAGATCTCAAAGTGTTTTACAAACAGTAATGTAGTATGCCTTGGGCAGAATTACAATCCCAAACTTGCTCTTACCTGCTGATAAAGAATTCAAAAAGATTACAGCATACATTCACCACTTCAAAATGCTACTAACGGTAAGGGAGCAAAACACTAAAATTTGGAATTACATGAACATCATTCTAAAATGACTGGACCATAAAAAGCAATTGGCCAAAACTCATGCCTCATTACAGACACATTAGTGATACAACATATTCTGCTGCCAGGTCACCCTTGGTCAGAAAAAAAAAAAAAAAAAGAGAAAAAAAGAGAAAAAAGGGGAAAAAAAAGTATGAAAGAATGAGTAAATATGTTAATTATGACTGGTGTGGACCACCAGAAATCTGCTAGGAATATTTCTCCCCACTAAGGAGCTATGAGTTCCTAACACACTTTAAGAAGAGTTCATCTGACAGGCACGCTATACTCACAGCAGTAACAATGCAAAATTATACCTCTCTCCAAACATCTAGTGCAGTCCAGGCTCCTGACTGCTGTGTCTCACAAACAGCTATACAAGAACACACTGTCAAAATACAACAGAAACTGCTCCACAGTTTGAGCCTTTACATAAAAAAGCCAGCAAACAAAATCAGACCCCAAAGACTGAGACCTTTAGAACAGTCTGATTGTATATAGCTCAGCTAAAAATTAACAGCAGGTCTGAACATTCAAATTTTTCAAGTATCAGAGTGGGTTTAAATGAGCTCACACCTTCCCCCCACCTCCCCCAAATAATCACAGAGGCCAAAGAACACAAATGGTTAGCTATATCAGTAAGTTCAGAAAAGAACTTAGGAACAGGTATCTCTCAAAACCTTACAGGCAATCAGAAAAAGAAAAGAAAAAAAAAACAACTTGTAAAAATATCTTATTTTTTCCTCTACTCTGAAATTAGTATAAATAAAACGCAAATGCTGTATTCCTCAGGATTAAAAAAAAATAAAAAAAAATGAAAAGGAAGATCTGTTTACAAGCTAGAAGTACTTCTTTTCACTGCATAGAAAAGACCCTCTGGGTGGTGTCTCTGTGAGACGCTAGGCAGAAGGAACAGAAATACCCCAAAGCCATCTTTATCTCTTCATCCTGGATTGTTTCAAAGGCCACAGATGACTTCCATTTTACTTCAGGGCTCAGACACAAACAAATAACTCCAGATATAAGGTAAAATAATTTATCTTGCATTTGTTACGAACAGAATAGAACATACAATTACTGCAGATGCATAATATAGCAGTCTTGTGGCAGTTTATCACCACATAGCAAGTCTTCCATCTGTCTATGTCTTTAAACATTACCAGGGAGTGTCTCTGCAAAAAGGACAGTATCTCCCTACCCTACAGACAGGGCTGGGAGAATAAACAATGTAAGGATCATAAGATACTCAAATGTTTATCATATTAGGAGTTGAACATGCAATTAAAAAATTAAGTCTTCTCCTGTTGTTTTAGCATTTTGCCTTGCATTGAAGAAAGGTTGAGTACCAAACTGTTTCATCAGTTTGAATATTTTTAGGACTAGCAGATGAACTTCTACGGTGTCTGAGCCACATGCAAATAAAATAGAATCTATGCAAAGAAAATAAATATTTCTTTATCCTCTCCTGCCTAACATTTTAAAAATAGTGTTCAAAAGGAAGCTGCTTCCAATATATTTTTTATAAGGGTAGCCTTAAAGCTGGAAGTAATAAAATCTAAAGAACATTTTATAAAAATGCGTTAAAAGTTTAAGCAAGTTTACTGTAAGATATTTCAGATCTAAAAAAAAAATTAATCTTAGAATTACTCTGTCTTACATTACTGCCGTTTTCAGGGGAGCCATTTCTGAATATAAGACTTGGCAGGAAAAGAAAAAAGCTAAAGTACATCAATTTCTTTAAGAAGTTTGACTCATTTCCACAGGACCAGAAGTTCTTTGCGTTGTACAGTTAAATAAGTTAAATAATGTAAGCAATACTGCTCTAACAACATTTCTCCATTATACTAACTTACAACTGGTCTTGCAGTTCCACAATGATATATTCCAGCTGTTCCTTCTCCATTTTATGGGCTAGATCCATATCTTCAATTCTTTGTAACAGCAGTTTATTCTGTGAGACAGATTCAGATAGCTGGTTTTCTCTGAGTCGTACCAATTCTTCAAGGTAACCCTGGAAATATACGTATTAGAAAGCTTTAAAGAACACACTATCAAAAAAAATTTTCATTATGTATGTTCACATTTTTCTGGTTTAAGATATATACAGTCCTACTTTGGCTTTGTTGTAGGTTTTTGTTTTTTACTAGTCTGTTTAAAAATAAATAAACTTAAGATAGTATGATGTTTCCTAATAGGTACCAAGAAAATCACATACTTATATATATTTCTGTTGAGGAATAGAATAATGGATGAAACA
>NW_009631517.1:0-33095 GCF_000690535.1 Cariama cristata | reverse complement strand
GAATGCCACCAGCATGAAACACTAATTCATTTTTTGAAAACAACATAGAACAGTCACTAGTACAAGAAAAAGATCAGAACTCTACGACTTAACAGATGCAGGATGTTAGATATTGCCTAAGAAGGACAAGAGTCGAATGTATCTATATGGATCTGTATAGTTAATGAAAGGGATTCAGAATTACTATGAAAAAACATCCAACATCACTTTAAAGTTTCTTTGAAAACTGCAATACCACATCACACATTAAAATGACAATGAAGAAAGTTATTTCAATATTCATCTACAGTAAAGCATAAGGTAGGACAGCTGGTGAAGGTTGATTCTTCTAGTAACACCGGACATGTACAGCTGAACTGTGCATGTGCATTTATGTCATGGTCTTCCAGCTGATACTATAAAAAATATGGAGCAGTCCTAATCACCTTCCAACTACCTAGTCATTTACAAAAATGCACAATGTGACTATTTAACAGCAGCTGTGATGGCATGCTGGTCACAAAGTATGTTCACAAATTACACATCTGGTTACAATACTCAGCAGCTATTTCTTTCTTCTTCAAGCAGAGCCTGAGCATGTCAGATGTTAGCAACTTCTTATCAATTCTTAGTTAAAGCTGGATATAATAAGTCTATGCTGCACAAAATTTTGCGCATTGCTTGAAGCCTGTGGAAAAATGTGTAACTCTTTCATAGGTGCCTACATTAAAAAACAAAATAAAACAAAACACAACTTTAAAAAGGTAGTTTTCATAGACACAGAACAAGTGTAGTCCTGTTGAGTAAGAAAACAGGTTTCATGTTAGCTGGTAGTAAAATGCTACTAAGTTAGTTCATCACCACAAAGACTATTAAGGGTTTGGAGCATCTCTCATATGAGAGGAGGCAGAAAGAGCTGGGATTGTGCAGTCCAGGGCTGAGGAGGGGGGAAGAAGGGGAGGAAGAGAAGCATATCAATGTGTATCAATATTTAATGGGAGGGTGTAAAGAAGATGGAGGCAGACTCTTCTCAGTGGCATCCAATGAAAAGAGCAACGGGCATAAATCAAAATACAGGAAACTATTTAAAGGTAGGAAAAAACTTTTTTTTTTCCCCCTCTTTTAAATGAACACTGGAACATTCTATCCAGACAGGCTGGGGAGTCTGCATCCTTGAGAGGCTCATAGCCCAGCTGAACAAGGCCCTGAGCAACCTGCTCTAGTCTTACCCTTTTTTGAGCAGGGGAGTTGGACTAGACAATCTCCAGAGGTGCCATCCGACCACAACTATTCTGTGATTCTATGATTACATACAGTTCTATCCACTGGATATATTTATATTTGATAAGAATTTATTTCAGTCTCAGTACAAGTTCCAAGGAATCTTGAGAGGTTTTCAGTAAGCCTAGTTCTGTGCCATCAAATGTTACTATTATCTTGACTGTTAAGGTACTCCTTGGAGCTCTCAGTAGCGCTTTGAAAGTGCTAATGATGCATTAGGACATACACAGATTTCCTGCCTCCCAGAAACATCAAACAAATATTTTACAAAAAGATTTTAAATATGAAGCATCACTATCAGAAACAGAATACTGTGAACAGTAAATACCTCTATAATAACACAGAGATGCACCATCTCACCAGTGAAAGCATATAAAACTCCAGTATAAACAGTACACAAAGAATTTAAGAGTTTACTATGCAAAAGTGAACAGTTTACACCATTCCAAAATAGGGAAGGGATAACTACCACATGAGTAACAAATGTGTAAACTATGATTCATTAATCTGGACAAGAGACAACTTGGAAAAGACAAACTCATATTTTCAGAGTGGCCTGGAGAGGGCAGGAAGGAAGTGACTGTTCATAATTTTTTTAAAATACAAGAGCTAGGCACCACGAAATCAAGCTAGTAAAGAGTCAGATTCAAAAAACAGAAAAGGAGGTTGCTTTTCACACAACAGATGGTAGATACACAGAATGCTTTGCCAAAAAAAAAATGGTCTGGATGCTAAAAATGTACATAGGGTCAAGGGGATATTTGACAAGTATTCGGAAGAGAGATCCATCACGGGTTACTAAACAGACAAACCTTATCAGCTTCAGGAAGTCCTTCAGCTGATATGCATTGGCCAAGAAAGTATTAGAGGAAAACCTGTGCATATACATTTGTTTTGCTTTTATTCTTCCCTCGACATCTACTTTAGGCAAGTATCCAAGATAGGATGGTAGGATAACCAAGGATTCTTGGTCTAAACCAGCGTAGCATTGTTGATCCGATAAAGCAACGCTAGGATTTACCTTGCTAAAATAATACCTGACCCTATCCTACATTCAAACAACTCAGAAGATACAGATACCTTCATCTTAGCTGCAATCCAGTCGCTTGTCATATTGTGACCCTGGTAAACATCATTCACTTGTTGTCCTGGTTTGGCTGAAACAGAACTATTTATGCTTTCAGTAATTTTTTTTCCTTCAGTTAAGTTTTCTTAGTAACTGCACTGTCTGCAGCTGACTACAGGTTTCAGGCAGTGCCGGCTTTCAGAGTTGATGGCGGTTAATGTCTGCAGTTGTTGCTGGGGCAGGAGCTAGATTGTTCTGCAGAAAGGCCCATGGGTGTGTGCTTGTCCCCCATGGGCCCTATTGGGCTTCGCTGGGCTCCTCCTGGGGGGAAGGCAGAGGAGGGGTTGCACTCCCAGGAAGCTGCAGAGGGGACAGGTGACCCAGGACTGACCAATGCAGTATTCTATCCCACCCACAGCAACGCTGAGTATAAAGCTCGGGGATCACGGGAGTCAGTCCTCTTTCCTTCATGGCTGGCATCCTGGTGGGACCCTGCTCGCTCCCCTGACTCCGACCCTGACGTGCACCCCTCAATCCGGTTTCCCGCCTGCTGTGGAGCCGAGTTCTGGGACATCCAGGTGCTTGCCCTGCCCGGTGAGCACTGCAAGCTGCCACGGTGCGGCATGCGGTCCCACGGTCATCATCGGGAAGAGCAATATCGGTTTTGTATATTTCTATTTCTATTAGTAGTAGCATTAGTTTTAATATTATTTATACTCTTTTTTCATTGTTATTGTTTTATTAAAGTTTGGTTTAAGTTTCCAACCCATAAGTGTCTCTCCCTTTTCTCCTCTCCTTCCCCTTCCCAGAAGGGACGGGGTTAACAGAGAGCATCTGCCACCCGCTTTAAGCGGACGCCCAGCCTTAAACAGTAACGCCTGTACTATTAATGACTGCAGTACACATACTTAGGAGGCACAAAATGAATTTATCATTGCTTGTGCAAAGTGAGTGACAGTAGAGGAAAAGAAGGATCTATCAGGCTTACTATATCAGGTACTAAAAATACATTTTCAACTTGGTCTTCTTGTCACAAACGTCCAGTTTTCCAACACAGAATGTCAGAAAGCCCCTTTATCTGAAAGGAAACACTCTGTGTCTGATTAACTGGTACCTACTGCACTGTGTGCAATGCGATTGTTGCTGCAACTTATTGCCACAAAAAAGGTTCCAAGAAGGGAAGGAGAGAAACACTCAGGAAAGGAGCTCTCTTCCATAGTCCATCCAACCTCTTAATGGTCATTTGCTCAAGTTATAATAGAACAGATGTAGTATAGTCAAAGTGAATTATATAAAAATTTGGCAGGCATATCCCAAATGAAAATTAGACAATGGAAAATTTTCTGTCTCTGGGAATAAAAAAGTTATTTTTGCTGCTGCAATTGTCAAGTAGGCATTCTAAAGGAAGACAATTAGGAAAGTGTCAACTGCTGTCAGAGTAGCTATCATTTTGAAAGTCATATTAAATGCACCAAAGTTTTCAAAGAGTTATCATAAAGATGACTTGAATTCACCCCTACATTAGTTGACTACACAAGTTGGCAGTTCAATAAGACAATGCTACAAGGAATAACGTGACTCACTAAAATAGTAATGCTCAAAAATTTGAAATACTCGGTATCAGATCAGCAAATAACCTCCCATGGAACAGAAATGTTTCTGGATCCTATACATGTGAATCAACCAAAACCTCCATTTCCTGTTACAGCCACTTAAGATCTTTGTGCTTTTGCAGAGGTAAAGCTTGCTAGTGATTCTGGCTAGTGGATTTGGACACCGTGTTTCAATATTTTTTCTATAGATGTCTGTCACAACTTTGAAGGGATATCCCTTCATGAGGTATCCTTGGAAATTAACTGCCTGGATGTATCAAGAAAAATGAACATCCATCTATTTTGTTCTCTTCAGTGCTTCTCCAGAGTTGATGACACTTTCCTCATTAAATCCCAAAATATTTTACAATCTTTGGGCGGGGATGGGGAAGAGCTGAGTTCAAACTGATCCTATGTTTTTGTCTGCACACAAGGATTAAACGCTGTCCTGAATACGTTCCTGTGCTTCAAGGACTGTTGGAGTGAGGAGGGAAAGGTTTTAATTTTGTTTATGTATTTGAAGAGATTCCTTTTGAATGGCACATTTCGGTTTACAAAAGCAGGGAAAAGGTCCTCTGTACCAGAGAGAGCCCCAAGGAACGCAAGTTCTTTCCATATGAAAAGTAAAACCACACTGTCTGAGAAGATTGTACCAGCAGCCTGGATGCCAACATTTAAGGTCATACTTCAAAAACGAGAAGTCTAAGGGACTCAAGAAGAGAAAAGAAATAATTGTATGCATATCTTTAAAAAACATCTCTACCATCTATCATTCCACAGTATGTCTGATTTTTTCACTGTTATTAAGAAAAACTTTAACTAGGTTCTCTTACATGCATTAAAGGAAACCAACTTTGATTCTACCCATTCCGTATTAAGACTGACATTTGGCAACCCATAGCTACATTTACCCTAATGAATTGGACATAGCCAGGACTCCTTCTGAGGTATATTCTCTCAGTCTCGCTATATCTGTATTAAAACTCAAGTTCCAAAGGACCATGTCTGAAGTCATACTGGTTATTTGGAATGATCACTGACAAACACTAATTCACAACTCTGACCTGAAATAATCTGGGAGAGTGCTAATCGTCCCAGGCCAAAACCATGCCAACAATCATTCTTAGGACCTAAATACGTGTGTGACTGAGTTGGTACCAGGACCTGGGCCACAGTGAATGTACTGAGTCCCAACTGGCAGAATATCCATTCTAGATCCCATTTGCCTCTTTCTTTTTCTTTTTTTTTTTTTAAATCTTTTTTCTTCTCAGTACAGTAAAAACTAGAAAGGCAGAGAGACAATCTTGTGATTCTAATACCCTAAACTAAGGGAAATAATTACACCTCCAAGCACCCTTATGTAGTTCCAGCCTTTCATATGTTTTATTGTGTTCAGAGTTTCACCAAAATCAAATTCTGACATTAGGAAAAAAGAATACTAAAATTAGTAATAAAGTTTTTTAAAATCATTAACCATTTATCTTTCATTTTTCTTCCCTTTCATTTTTCCTGACCCTGCCTTTCTTTTTCTGTGCGCTATTTCTTCAGCGTCTCTGAACAGTCTTCCCTCTTCTCTCTGCCGCTAGCTAATATGCACTGTTGTCTCTGTAGTTGTAATATCCCATTATGAAAAACTGACAAGCACTTTGCTTTTAAAGCTACTAAAATACTAAAAAGTTTGGACATATATTTCACTTCACCTTTAACTTACAGTATTTTGGGTGGTAGAGGGAGAACCTACATAAGGTTTCTATAATAACATTCAATATGTCACCTAAATTATTAAAATCAAATACACAGTCTTTTTTTTTCCCTTTCCCATTCTAGCTTGAAGCAGATCCTAAACCCATATATTCTCTAAAAACCCATCTCAGTATCACTGAGAAGATAGTTTTGCTTTTCATTCCTAGACAGATTACTTTGCTGATCATTTTTGTTTACTGTAAGACTATATGTTAAAGTTTAACATCACCATCATTATAAAAGCCTTCAACTGGCAGTCTACGTACATCAATAAAATTCTATGGCCTCTAAGAAGATGAAAATCATGTGGACAGTCATGTTCACTTCAAGCTCGCAAACTAACAGCTTCAGAGATACACTGCCTGTAAATCTGAGACTGAAAAAAGGGCCAAAGCTTCTACATCAGAATGTGAAATCTGATTTCCAAATTATTATTATTCTCTTCCCTCCCTTCCCCAAACCTCTTTTTCCTCAAATCAGTGAGCAAAAATACTTAAATACTCTGAGGATCATAAAATTTAAGACCACTCACATGAGGCTAAATAATACTTAATATATTTTTCTGCCTTTACTTAAATGGATATGTCACCAGTTGGCTGGTGATCAGCTTTGGCTCCACCACCCCCATACAAAACTAGTCTTTTACCTTCTGTTCCAATGCAAGTCGGTACTTCTGTTCTACTCTTTTGCATTTGTTGTACCAACTGTTTTCATCCGTGATGAAAGGAGGACCAATGTTCTCTGGAGTACTGCCTTCACTGCCACTACTGCCCAGCGTTCTTAGCTCTTCTTCATCACTGCTGATGCTGTCAGAACTGAAGGATCATATTTATTAGCCAAGTGAAAAGCTGTGTTTGTTAATGCGCAAATTCCCCTTGAAATTAAAACACCACAGTTCTTGGAGATATCTAAAGCTCTGGAAACCAAAAACAATCGAAATGTTGGGATACGATAGATCACCAAACACAACTTATACTTCAAGCTTTTATTTGTATAGCCACCTAAAGAATGGGCAAAAATTTGCTTGTGATCTTAGTCAATTTGTCTTAGCCAAGTCAGACAACTGTATGTAGGATACTCCAATGCATTACAATATGCTGTCTAAGGAAGTGGTGACTTAATCTTTCCTTCACAAATTCAGGGCAAAAAGTAGTAACTGAAAATAGATTTTGTTTCTAAAAAAGCAGAAAATAAAGTGATTGTTGTTATGTTATGATAAATTTAAATAAGAATGTACAGTTATGGTTATAGCGAAGACCATGTCCCTGTTATTTCACAGAACATAAGTATTTTCCTATATATTATGAAGATTCATTGTTAATATCTCCGTATCATCCAGAACAAATGTATACCAGAGAATTCAGACATCTGTTGCAAAGACAAGAATTTTAATTTATCCCAATATCCATCTGAAATCTTCCCTTACAACAACTATGCTTTCCACTACATTAACAGCATTTATTAGTTTTTTAAGTAGTGATTCCTGCAACCCCATGATCCTGCTGTGATACAAATTCTGCTTTAACTGAACCACATAATTTGTCATTAACAGGTAAGCTAATAAGAACTTCAAGAGAATAATCAGGATGTTTCATGTTCAGTTGTACATCTTCAAGACTACTCCTAACTCCCAACTGCTTCCTTCATTTTGGCAAACCTAACAATAGAACACATCCCATTAACTTCTGTGCTTTTTGGAGATGCCAAATTGCTATCTAATCTGTTAGATAGTGATCATTCTTTTTATTATTAATCATATGGCTGATCAGAGGAGGAAAATGTAGCTGGAAGGTCAGATTATATACACAACTGGTCATGATTTCCTATTATGTGCTAACTGCTCATACTGCATACTGCTTGTCTGTCATATCTTACCATTTACCAGGACATATATAATTGTTATTTACAAAATAACTACTTTTAAGTTTATGGCTACACAGAAAAGGCTCAAGAGAGAGGACAACTTGGTCTGATAATCTTCAAAGGAAAAAAAAATTTGTTTCGTGCTGAACAGTGATTCTAATCCAAGTAAACAAAGTTAGCATGACTCACTGATGAGTCATGTAATAATTCCACCGGTCTGAAATAGCAAGGTAGCTCAGTGTACAGGTTTGTATTTAGATATGGATATTATTTTGAATGTGAAATGAAAAGTAAAAGGCCCAGTATGAAGTAAAATTTTGCTAATGAAATAAAATTTTAAAAAACAGTGTAAAGATAAAAAGTACCTTTGGGTGAACTTCAAGTATGGTGTATAATCTATGACAGCTGGAAAGCTGCCGTCCAATGCTTCACCCTTCAGACAAAAACTGATAGAACAGAGGAACAAGGATAAGATTATAACAAGAAAATTAAGTGACAGTTGAATCTTACCAATGTGAAATTTGATTTTTCTTAATTTTTTTGTAATAAGAAAGGCCTAGAGCATTTAACACTAAAAACTTACTCAGCTGATCTAGACTGTTTAATATTAAATCAGAGTCAGTGAGCATATTATAGGATAATGAAAACCCCAACAAACAGAAATTCCACATTGTCAGGGAATAGATCAGGGCAAGTGTCATAAACCCTGATTTTTAAATATTCACTTTTATTCTGAAAACACAAATGGATTGCAAGGGAATAACAGGAAAAGGAAAGTTAGCTGAAGCAAGAGAAACAGAAGAGCTATGGATGAACTTGGAATCTTCCAGTATTTAAGCTCATTTAAAGTGTTTGCAGAGTGTTTATGTAACCATCCTACTAACTTTAAGTCAAAAATCAGTTCTCAAAAATATTTCAGTCTTTCTCCTTTCCGATTCTTTCTGGTGTTGGGCTGAAGGAAAACGAGGAACATTAATGAAACTAACGTCCAGAAAATATTTTTAAATGGCTGAGCTTTATAAAGCTCTCATCTACACTGTATTCTTTTTGTACTAGATATAAACGATTGCATTTGAATCACATTTAATTATCACAGAAGTGACAAAATTAAACATGCTTCCACAAGGCTCATATTCCTCACTCCTCCTATCTCTGTCATCAAAAAGCAGAATCTAGTAAGACACAGCTTTTGCTAACTCAATTGTGAACTGCCATTTTTGACAATGCAGTCACTTAAGTAGTATTTGAGAAGTACATCTGAAGGGTTTTTTTTTCCCTAAGAAAAGAAAAGCAAAGAAAACAACAAAAACACCCCTGCAAAACCACACTTTAAGTAGATACATAATTCCACATTGCTGTGAGGGGGAGGAAAATATTTAGATTCTGTTCCCACCTGTGTTCCCCCATCTCCACCCCAAAGTCTTATTTACAGTTCCACATAGATAAACCAGTCAACATTTACAAGAGACTGTCTGAACTAAAAAAACCAAACTCAAATATAACATGCAAAGAATGGCTACAGCTTCTCAGCCATTCAAACCACAATACTACTAACTATATGTGGCACAATAAAAATGCTCCTGTAGCACTGTGTTCCTGTTCTGCCTAGAAAATTTTTAGCCTCGTAAAAGCTGCATTGGTAAAAACTTAAATGTCTCCAACGAGAACCAATCATTACCTGAATACTATTAACAGATACCTATAAATATGCTTATATTAGAAATCAGAGGGCAACGGAAGAACAAGCACACTCATACAACTAAGCTCTCATACTGGTAGTATGTACCACTGAGGCTTATGCAAGACAAACACAGTCGATTGATGACTATTTATGGGAGATTTACATACTGCAGATCTACTCTTGCTATGCTTCTTATTCATGTGTAGCTATAGTCCTTCTAAGTATAGTGCTAATACATAAGCAGTTTAATTTCACATAGTGCAAAGCTTAAACTAATAAAATCTGGTAAGATTTGAATTTGCTGTACACAAGGCTAGCTCTCTTATCATCCTGCAGCACACTTCCAGTCAACATATGTTGAGGATTCAGTTAAGCCAACCTAATGACTAAATGTTGGCAAAAGAAGCTATCCTGCATTTTCAACCTCTCCCTCCCTGGTTTTGTTTGGAGGTTTGTTTGTTTGTTGTTTGGTTTGTTTTTTTTTAACACCCAACCAGACATTCCCTTTCCCTTCCTTACAGTGGTATTGGCAATTATCTGAATCCATGATGAGATAGTTCAGCCATCAAGACCTGAATTTCTAGGGTTTTTTTTCCTCCTTTAGCATCTAGTTGCAGTTCCACAGTCAGCTGAACTAAATGCTCACTGTCACCCAAATGGGAAGACATTACTCAATCCTTTTTATTCCTTGTTTTCTCTAAGCCTTATGGTCTCATCATCTCTGCCACTATTAGGCTAGGTTGCCTCCGTGAACCAAACTGGCTAACAACAAAAGAACTATCCTGTCTTCTTACTGGGTATGTCTTTTTACTCTTTAACACATTAAGCTGGCTCACAGAAGGATCCAGCAAGCCTCAAAACTGGTATAAGTGTACATAAGCAGGAGTAAAACTCTAAAGGCCTTTTGGCAACAGTCAACCACTCAGTGCATGCAGTGAGAGTATGTGCTGTTTTCTGACAGTTTATCTGCTAAACTGGTTTGTAGCAAGCATTAGTGCTGCTGCAGGGTAAATACTAACAGTGCACTGTCAGGAGACTGCAGAAAAGCGTTACCATTTTCCTCTTCCTTATGCTGTATTACGAAACCCTTCCCCAGTGGCTCTCCAAAAGGCTAAGTGGGCCCAACTAGGCATATTAACAGGGCCTTGCACCAGCTAGGTTTGATCTTTTCAGGGGCACTGTAGTCTTTATACCTTGCTGATGTTTTTATATATATATATATTTATATACACATGTATATATATTTGTATACATACATCAAGATGGTTTTTATATTATCCAGGGTGTGCTTGCACCTTCATTACCCCAAAATCGTATAACAAAGCACATAAAAGTCTAGCTAGAGATTGCAAAGGTCAATTCACATAATCTGATAATACTCTGCATTTTGACTGCAGTTAATTATAACATAAATTAATATTAAATGGTCATTTGTAGGTTAAGCTTTTAAAATCTAGAAGTGCTAAAGGTAAAGCTACCTCCACCTTCTACATATGCAGTTACAATCCTGTCACTGAGTGCTAAGGCATGACCATGTACTTAATCACACAGTTTTCTTTACAGTTTAAAAATAACTTTAAGGGTTCAATTATCTGTAAGCCTCACTTAATAGGTTTGATATATCTTCTGCAATTATACTTCTGACTGCTTTTAGGATTTTGATAACTGAAAGAAAGTCTGTGTAATTATGCAGCTACAGAAACTATGGCAGACTTTGTTCATAGCTAGAAGAACCATTCAAGATCTCCCTCTCTCCCCCTCCTCCCTCCCCCAAAGTTTTGTCTCTCAAACTATCAAGGGAATCTTAACAATGTTTTCCATAATGCATCGATTTATAAGACTTTCCCTGAGCATTTTGCTATGAAGCATGCAAATATAATACCTGAAATCAATTGCATTGAGTCCCAATAGCATGCCAGCAAGCATATTTGCTTCTTCACCCAGAACAATTGCTCCATCCTCATAAAATCTCCTTTGATATAAAAGAAATTAGTGCAATTAATAACATTTTCTCTCAAATAATAATAATGTTTTTCATAATTAACAGAAAACTGAAGAAAAACAGTTTAAATAAAAACAACTCATGTGAACCCCAGGGGCATTCCTATTTCATTTCAAATAAAGTAAACCAATAGACTGTACAGCACAAAACCCACAATCTTAGAGCACATAAAAATTAGACAGAAGCAAAAAGAATTTACAATATTAGCCCTAAGAAATAGTAGAACAGGATGGACAAAATTAAAAAAAAATGATGAAGATATCTTATACTTCACTGCTGAAAGGAAGAATTTGTCACACACATTAAAAAAAAAAATCATCATTCAATAGTATGAAAAAAAAAGTTCTCTCTCACAATTGCACTTACAGGCTCTTTTAAAGTTCAACATTCACTCTTCATTCTTAGTAGTTGATTATTTAAAAAAAAATATTTTCACAGATCAGCTGTTTTCTAGGTAGCATACTTTTTTAAAAATACTGCGTGCTGGGAAGATGCATCCAGTTATTCTGAGATTTAAATTTTCATTATTTGAAGAAGGAGTGTTTTCTTAACACCACTTTTTATTGTAAAACACCTATTCACCAAAGTTTTAAAACTCCATGCCTTGATCTCAAAATACACTTCTCATACGCTGGTATACGCAGATTTGTGAAGGCTGCTTGAGAATAGTGACCAATAAAGCAGCAATTTTTAGATCTGTATTCCCTCACCACCTCCCCGTTCTTTCCCATTTATTCTAATTTTCTCCTCCCAGCTACCACAGAAGCTACTTACAGACAGAAATGTTCCATGCACAGAGTATGCAAATAGGACCCACCATTGCCATGCATGGCCTTGTAAAAAAGGCATTTAGTCTGTTTAGCAAAGTCGCACACAACTTTAATTTCTGTGTTAAAGGAGTCTTTGCAGCAGCAGAGGCAGAAAGGTCACTAGAGTTCACATGTGGAAAGACGGAAACCAAGAGCTGTTCAGTACCAAAGGCAAGGTTGAATGGTCACTTACCAGAAACCAAGATGCACAGTCCACCTATACATTCTAGCAAGGTATGATTGCAAGAAGGTGCCAGGTTACTGAATGCAACTTATCTTTCAGACAAATACGAGCAACACTGCCCTACCAAAAGCTCCATCTGTTTTAAGAACTGCATGAAAGCATTGGGATAGCTCAGTGACAGCTCGAGTTGGCTGCATGGCGAACATCCAGAAAAGACACATTTTGGGGCACAGCTCCAAAGACTGAACTGTGTTATAACGCATACTGTCGGAAGTCTCACTTTTGTACTTTCATAACAGATGTCGATTTGCTGTAAGGAAACAAGCTGTCCAAGACCTCGGATGTTCTCAGCAGAAGCAAGAAATCTGGAAGACTTCCTCTGGGAAGACAGAGATTATAGTCCTGATGCTGAAGATATGACATACAGACTCGGCCCTCTACTCTCTGACTTCAGGAAGGGCACCAAGAGGCTACACTGGCACTGGTTGAGACACAATATGGAGCTAGATGGACTTAATAGTCTGATTCAGTACAGTTACTCTTATTTGTGAACTAACAGCTATGCTCCCAGAACAAGCTGATTAAAAGTCATTTCACTGTCACTTGTAAAATCACTGCCAGGTACCAACCTGTACTGTGTTCAGTTTACCTTGTAAAATGGTGTCTAGGAAGCAAACACACAAAAAGGACAGAGCGTACTTGTAACGGTTTCTTAAACCTTGCTACAGTAATCCAGCCAAACTGTAGTTTAAACAAGCTACAGTAATCCAAACAAAACAACAGTCCCCTTGGAAAACTCACAGATCTTTCAGGGCTATGCAGTTGACAGTTCACAACAGAACAGTCTACTTTAACTTAAGAGTCTGTGCTAAGCAATTTGTTAGAAAAATAATTGTGTGCCCATGCTTACTTCAACCCCCTTCCAAGTGTGATATGCAGATCCAGCACTAATAATGTGCTGCTTCATTGAAGGACTAGCCCTAAGATCAGGCACCTAAACAAAACAGTGAGGTTTAAAAAGTGCTAGCAGTATGACAGATGAACCTCATATTCTACATACAGATGTGTACCATGTGATATTTATAGTTTATATAAATAATTATAAAATATACATATAGCACAATACATAATTTAAAATGATAAATAAATGTGAAAACCATCACCAAAAAAATCAGTCCACCTACTAGGTATCCAAAATCCCACACAAGAAAAGAGAGTGTGTCCATTATTGCTAGTGGATTTGAAATCCACACTACCAAGATCTGAAACTGTAACTTTTATTTCCATTAGGTGTATTTAAAATATTACTTCAAACCAAACTTTGCATTTACTATGTTTGGAATGCAAGAGAGGATGTTTCCAAAAGCTATACCACTGAAAGAACGTTCAAATATATTAAACATTAACATGTTCAAATAAATGAATTTGAAACTGTTAATAAAATAACACCACTGTTATCCACTAGCAAACAAACTGCACTACCAAAAAGGGACAAAGAATGTACTACTTAGCTACGTAGTTTGTGACCCTCCTCTTCCTGCTCATCTCCCCCTCAAAAACCCAAGTGACTTTCCAGTTTGAGGCAGCATGAGTAAATCTTTCCCAGAAATCTTTGGTTTATGAGCTTATTGTCTACTATAAATGCAAGCAAATCTGGGTAAAATAAAGATGACAGGTCTGGAAACTTCAATAAAATGGGATGTTTACCTAGTTGTGTTTCAGAGTCACCTTAATATTGGCAAAATATATGGAGATATGTGGACAAACTATTACAAACAGAAATAATATCCTAAATGAAGAGAAGTCCTTGTGGAGAAAGTTCTTATTGCTTAAATAGCCCGTTCAGTATGTCTAGAACTTTTAGAGTTCAACGTAAGGTACCACAACATGTTACAGACTCACTCATATTTATATGACTTCATCATAAATCTGGAAGACACACTTGTTACAGGGTAAAGCATCATATAATAATCACATTATCTAGAATATGTCCAGAATATTTTCTATCACAAAGCACATTCTTGTACATAACAACTTTTACCATTAGAAGGTACCACAAAAATCTGTTACACATTTTTCATATTACATCAAGAATCCCAGCTATGCCTGATCACCAATTCTGTTCTTCTGTATTTATCAAAAGGTTCCTGGAATTCTCTTCCTTTCTTCTTCAAGAAAAGTTCCCATAAAAATTATTTTTTCCTGAGTTTCTAGGGCTTTCTGTCAACCACATCTAATTTTGAAAGGAACTTTACATCTTCTATCCTTATCACACTAAAATTTCAAAATTAGTTTCTTCTTTAGAGAGGTTTTCTTCTCTTTTGATCTTCAAGAATTCCAGACTTATTTCCATATTTTTAAAATCACAAAGATATTTTCAATTTTGCAGTTTTACCCATGCTAAAATCCAATCAATGATACCAACTCCAGATATCTTTTACTAGGTTACAGCTCTTTTACTAGTAACATCCTTTCCTATACAAATCAAGTGGAACATTCACTTCCAAACCTAAGTCCCTCACTTAACCAACAATTGCTAAAATAAGTCTTAGAGACCTGGTTGTTTTGAAGTCTCTCAGAGCTGTGGAAATGTATTCAGACAAATGCTTTTCCATAAGTGCTACTCTGATCCAGGCTCGACCCTGCAAGAAGAAACAGATATCAAATATTTAAGTATTAGAGAATTAAACATTTAATTTTACATCTGAAAATGAATACACTTGATTTACTTGGGTGAAATGAACTGATTAACAAAATTACCACTAAACAGAAGTTGTTGCTAAGATGTACTTCATTATAGTAATAATGAAAACAGAAAATGCATTCTTTGAAATGAACTTTATTATGAAATAAAGTTCTCCAAAATTTGAAGGAGGAGGAGGGAAGCATTTTGCTTTAATTATATAGTCCAGCCTTTTGAAAATCTCGTGTGCATGAGTGGTAGCAGATGAAGGCAGAAAGCTTTTCATTTTAAAGACAATGGTATTGGAAGCATCCAAATGGTTCATCTGTAAAGTAGCAATAACCTACCCTCGAGGTGATTTAAGTAAGAACTAATTCTCTGTGTTCATTCAAATATTTGTGGGATCTATTAAAAAAATTATAACTCAGTGACATATTTTTATTATGTAACTTGCATAAATTTTTTTTTTCCCTTGGTAAGGACATAATTATAGAAGGTGCACATAACATACAGGAATGAAATCAAATCTAAGAGGCCTAAAACTTGTAGTTCAAAGGCAAAACTTCATTCAAACAGTTCTATAAACATATACCACATATACCATAAATACCAACACCACCACAAAAACTTTAATATAGAGTACACTAAAATTAAAAGAATGTTTATCTGGATAGATGCCTTTACATTGCAGTTATTTAGAACATGAGCGAAACAGTCAAACCCTGATGCTGCTGCTTAGCTAAAGACTAAAGCCTATGCAGCTCCAGTGAAAGCAGGGCTAACTAGCACTGGGAAGCCCTTACTAACAGCTTCCAGGCTGAAGCAGACACTCATTTGGACCACCAGCAAAACTGATGCATACCATTGGTATTTGTGTTGGCATGCCTCCAACCTTTTCAGATACAGACATCCAAAATACTCCCACATACACATTTAAAAATTCAACACCGGTCTCCATACTTGCTGCACAAATTAACTTTCTTTACTATTTGGCATGGGGTTTTCCACAGAGTAAAAATAAATTTTAATTTATTTATAAGAGTATTTCAGAAAATAGCTTTGCATCTTATTATCTACTGAATTTAAATATTCTTATCTATTAAAATCTTGGAATTCAAAAATGTCTTTAAATTAAATCTCAAATATAAGCTATACAATCATCAAATTCTAGAATATACTTCCCTCCAGAAAGTATTTGGAAATAAGTTCTCCAAATAATCTGAATTTCCAGATCTCAACATAAGCAAGAAGAAAAGCTGCATGACTTAAATTATCACTGTACTACTCTAGTACATTGAATGCTAGGAAGAGCATGTAATATTCTGGATAGGAAAACCAGTCATTAGCTTTTTACCATAGCATCTCAAGTGTTTCAAAGCTTTCATGTAAATTACGGATACATTTACTACATAAAATTTAAATCTGAGTCTATACAAAACAAGAAAGGAGCAACAGTAGACATCGTAAATAAGCTGGCATGCAATGCTATGGATCATCAGAATAGCTGCTCAAAGATCTATTAGATTCATGGTCCTGCTTGATCTAAGCATCATCTTTTATTGAAGAAAACTGTGGTTGCATAATGTAAATTGTACTAACCACAGTCATGCCCCTGGAAAAAAAAAAAAACCCTACAAAGTTTCTGTACATAACAAGCTCAGTATTTCCACCTCACCACTGACACCAACTGTGAATAATCCAGAGTATAATAAAAATCTGGAACTACAGGATTTTTAAAATAACCATGGAACACAGTTTGGATACTTGTTCAAACAATGGATTCCAGTTCATTTAGGAATAAAAATAATTAAAAACACTAATTTGTGCATCCTTTTATACTACTTTCAAGTCAGACGGTTCTGTTATCAGTCAAGGCTGCTTTACACAGAAATACAAGCCATTGAAAACCATTCCAATCTAGTAAAAAGAACTTGTAATCTCTGTCCAACAGTATTTTTTTTAAGATGTTGGTCTATACTGTCTCACATTGTTAAGGTTTAATGATAGGTCAGTTTAAAGCTTATTCTTCTTCAGTTCATATGCATATAAAAACATTAAATTGTTACTTCCTTAACGTTTCCATCGTACCTACAATCAGAAATTGTGATGTCATTTCTATATAGATCTTTTGAAATGATGGATCTTTATTAGCAAATAAATCTATTAAAGGCTTCCTGCACAATCACACCAACAAACTCAAGAACTGATCACACCTTTTCTAATAGTGCGTAAGTTCTATACAAAAATAAAATTATACCTGGGAGCTGTGTGGAAATCATATTTCTACAATTTTAAAATAATATTTGTTAGGCATTTCTGAATGAACTTAATGTCCCTCAACATACTGCATTTTCAAAAAATTATGTAAGGTAAAAAATGTGAAGGCAATCATTTTATAACACAACATGCTCACTGAATAGACAAATTGAGATTTATTCTACTGAATAACATAAATTAAAAAGGAAATACATTCAGATTTAAAAGTGGGGGTTTTTAAAGTAAATATTTACTAGGTACTTATAAAACCCAATTATTTCAAGCAATGAAAAATTTTGTGGGGCAAGCTTAGCAATGTTTTTCTTCTGGGTACAGAAATGTCAGCTATATTTTACACATAACAAAGTAATAAAAAAGTCAATTTGACCTTTCTCTTCCCTACCTTGGCTCTAGAAGAACCGACATTCTCCATGTTCTCAATACTGCAGATGCAATTGTGAGAGACTTTTCGGCAAGCTACTCGAATGTAGTCCCAAAAACTACGAGGACTTTCATAGCCGAACCAGGTGATCTGACCTTAAATCAAAATACAAGATATGTAAAGATTTATGAACCTCCCTCTCTACTTATTGGAGATAAACATAATTAAAATACTTCCCTATAGGTTGCCTGTACTGACGGGACTTTATATTAGCAAGTAGATAAATTCCTACTGAAAACTGGCTCACAGGTGTAAAAAAAACTTCCATTATGCAGCTCACTCTCGTTTGAAACCAATGCACAAAGAGAAGTTTGGGATTTCTGTGTGTATATATATGTATTTTGGTTTTTTTCCCCTTGTTAGTATGCTGTAATAATACTCAAGAGTTCTCCATGGGACTTTTAAATCACAATAGAGCACACGCTGTCATGACTTAAAAATACGATGCAAGAAGTATTTCTGTTATTTGTTTTAGGTAGTACCACATGTTTCACTAATACAATCAAGTAAAGAGAGTTTTATTCTTTAAAAATTATATATATATGTATAAAAATATAAAAGACCACTGTTTGCTGTGGTAATGTTATCTTTATTTTAGGAGCAGATTAGAATTTTTCAAAATGTGCTTTCATTGAAGGAGAAATTGATGCATGATTAAAAAGTTTTGCAGTCACAATTTATTTTGAGTACACACAAAACATTCCTTGGGAAGCTGACCAAAATTAATTGAGCAAATCAATATATCTTCTGGACCTTTAACCAAAATCCTTCATATTTTTTTCCAGCTTGAAATGTATTGCAGTTATAAAATGAAAGGTAAAATTACATACTACTCGCAGTTGCTCCGCACAATACATTTCATCACATACAACAGTTCAGCCCCATTTTTCAGACTGAGCAGCATAAAACTGTGAACAGGTATGTAAAAAGTAAGATGCACATTGCCCTCTGGTGACTGCCATTATTACATACATGCAAAACCTTTTCTCCATGCAAAATGAGATCTTATTTTTAAGCTAATTTTATTTTATTTCAAGTCTTGTATTGTACTTCTGAACCTTTACTAATTTATCAGAAAGACTTCTAATTCTTTTGCCATTAGAAAGCTCAGATTTCAAGAAACAATATATTACACTGATACTGCAAATCATACATACTGAAAACAGAATGTCAAATATGATGAGAAGGATATTTTCATCTACAATGACTTATCTTAGCTCCAGGCACAGCCAGAGCAGTGTCAAAGAACTGTCCCCTATGATCTTAAGAAATTCAAATGGTGGTGGTGGTTTTTTTTTTTCCCCCAGAGGGTGCATGTAACGTGACTTTCTGCTCCATTTGCTTACTTCACCACATGGATTTATTTATTAAATTCAAAGCTTGGTAAAAGACTTATAAAAAAAAGAAAGCAGGAAAAATTAATATATACTACTCAATATGCCAAAGGAAAAACAAAATCCCAAGGTGCTTCAGTTACTGTAGATTCAGATCTTCTCAGCTCTAAGGACTAAAATAAAAGAATTATCATGAGGTAGGCGCTCTTACAAACTTACTATTTTTGTTAAAACACCAAGTGTAGCAGACAGCAACAAAAATTCAATGACATTTTAACAACACAAAAAGCTACAGATATTTTTCATATTCTTTACCATATCAGAAACATTTCTGCCCTGGGGATTATACCTGCAAAATTAAATTCAACTTAAGTGTGAAGAAGACTGTGTCACCAATTCCAGTGCCAGCTAATAAAAACAGGCATATAATAAAATAACTTTAATGGTTTTTTCAAACTATCTTAAGGACAGAATATATTCTGCAAAAAATGGACAGTTTCACTCTATAGTTTTCTGAAGTCACTAATTCAAATCAATTCCTTTCACAAATGATCACCTGAAAAACATGTCACTTAGAAACAAAAATACCTTTATAACAGAAATACATACCAGCACATAGCACTCATTTGGCTTACACTGATCAACAAAGCAAGTTGGCCATAATTACAACATACTCTGACATAACAGTGGGCTCTCATCTCACAGCCAGCTCTGTGAGAGGGTATGATGGGTTTCAGTCTTCAGTAGGAACTGCCTTCTCTTGAAACTCATAGCCAGCTCAGGATCTTCTGTGAACCAAGGACTTCTATATTTCACTATTTTCTTCCAAATTTAAACCTTGTCTGTACTCTAGTAACAAATGCCATCTGAAGAAAAACTTCCTTAACCATTCTATACACAGAAAAATGTTGGAAAAGACTGTCCAAGAATAGTAAGAATATATTTTAAGAACTACTAAATAAGCTATTAAGCCGTATATTCCCTACAATTTTAAAAGCTTGCAGCATATGAAATTCTATTTGGCTCTCAATGCACTCAATGTACACAGCCGCAAGAACTCTCAAGAATGAGTAACGAAATAGCTTCCACTACTCAGAACTTGTCAGGCTACATCTGGAGTACTGTGTCCAGTTCTGGTCCCCACAATTCAAGAAGGACACGGACAGATTGGAGAGCATCCAAAGGAGGGCCACGAAGATGTTCAAAGGGCTGGAGAACCTGCCCCATGATGAAGGTCTTTTCTCTCTAGGGAAGAGAAGGCTCAGAGGGGAACTCAACACAGAATTCCAGTACTTAAAGGGTTGCTACAAAGAGGATGAAGTCTCTCTCTTTACAAGGAGCCACATGGAGAAGACAAAAGGCAGCAGGTACAAGTTGCACTGGGAAACGTTTCATCTCAACGCAAGAAAGAAATTTTTTGTAGTAAGAACAATCATTCACTGGAACAACCTCCCCAGAGATGTGGTAGAGGCCCCACCGCTGGCAGTTTTCAAGATGCAATCGGACAAGGTGCTAGATAATCTCATCTCGGCTGCCTTTCCCACAAATGGTTGGACCAGATGATCTTTCGAGGTCCCTTCCAACCTGGGCTGTTCTATGAGTCTATGATTCCAAAATCAAATCTAAATTTTAAACGGTCCTAATAAACTTGAAAGCTAATTTTAGTATACAACTTATGCTCTGTCAAAGTACTTCTTAAGGAAAGAGTAAGTTTCTTGGCAGGTCCAAAGGGCAAAGACTATGCGGTCTTTGCCATGAAGTTTATATGTCATCACAAGACACAGAAGTTATTCCAAAAGGAATGATGTTGAGTTTTTTTGTGAGCCAAACAAAATTGTTAGGTAAGCATGGAAGCTGCATGTTTAATATTAAACATTGTTCAAATTGACTCAATTCTTGTCTACAGAACTGCAAAGCAAATAGAAACAATATTGTGGTTTTTTCTATTTCACCACATTTTTGAATACTGCTACACATCTATTTGTATCAACCCGTTTCTGCTCCAGTCTGACAACTAAATACAAACATCTGCAACACCAGTTGTTGCAGATCTTTTTTCACGCCCAAGAAATTCTTCACAAATAAGACATTAAACAGTTTGATTCCTACTCAATCACAGTCCAATTTCATATCTACAAAGTTCCACAGTTGCAAAGCAGTAACGACTAGGATGCTCTAAGGTATAGGCAGGTTTTCTCCAGACTTCTCTGTATTATTTTGTTTGCAGCAAATTTTTCTATCCTGCAAAAAATAAGTTTTAATACAACTTGATGGTGATAAACTGACATGCTAGTGCTTTGAGGAATTTCTGTGATACCTACTCTTTTATTTTCGGCCTACAGAATGGGTCATTAAAAATTTATAGTAGTTCATAAACCCTGTCCTCCAAGACAACTGTAAATTCATTTAAGATTTTTCTTCATACAGGAGAAAGGGGAATGAGCTAAACCACAAACTACACAAGAGCACTACTATTTCTTTTTAGCCAAAATCAGTAATAGGGTCACCATGTGTATATAAACATTAAATCTAGTAACAAATCAGTTCTGCTAATAGCTTTATTGCGCCAAATAAAGGGCCACCACAGCTATATGTTTAGACTGTCTTTTTCATGACAGTAGTGCCTTCAGCTCTTATTTCCTTAACCTATCTTTTTCACTCTCATTATATGGCCACTACCTTAACTATTTTATCCAGCAGACCTGTTTCACTCAGGATGAGCAGCATTACAAGCTGCATCTTACTTACTGAAAGAACCCTGCTTCCTCACCTGTCATCTAGACCTACAAGCACAAATTGTCATCTACAATCATATTTCATACCCTTTCCCTTTGTAACCACTGTTTATGCCTGAATTATTAGAATTCAGGAAATTTTGGTTAATAAAAATTGTATTAATAATCACTGCTTAAAAAGAAAGAGACTTCATGAAATAGCAGGTAGTAGTAAGTGCTTTTTTTTCCCTCCTAAAAATAAATAAGCAAAATAAAGAACTATACAGGAAGGGATAAATTGTGCACTGCAGACACAAGAAGAGTCCTTCACTGCTTCAAAATTAATTATTTAATAATAGACCTTACTATGAAGACCTGCAAAAACTGAACAACATTTACCAGTGACATCACTAGTAGAGTCATTTACCATTACTGCCACCAGATTAGTGACAATGCATGAAGCTAGAACATTTTCTAGAATGAGGAAAGGAAGAGAATTATTACATTTATCTTTCCACTTAAGCAGCACTGATCACCCTAGAAGCTTACTACTCAAAGTAAATTTTCTAAAAGAAAAAAGCAAGCAAATGAACTCCACAGTCACTAAAAATTATGAATAACATAGATCAGATAGAGACAAGCAGCTTCCATAGGCAACTCTAGCAGAAGCTTTTGACGTGTTTATAATACCTTCTAAAGGTACATAAGGAAAAAAGGCACACAAAGTTGTGAAAGTGTCAAAATAGCACAGCACAGCATACTGTTTTGTGTCGTTATGGTGGTAAATGCAAATAAGCATATAGATGACAAGTATGCTCACAATAACCATGACATGCAAAAATTATAGAAGTCACAAGCAAGATGCACTATATAGTTAGTTGGTGACAGAACTTAATTTATACACCAAAATTATTTCTAAGTACGCATACTGGCTAGCAGTTTGAATATAAACACATATTTGCTGTAAAGGATATTGCAACAAAAACATAGTAAGTCAATAAATACATACATACAACAATAGTTTTCAGAAACATGTTTGAGATGATGGCCATAAAAATCTACAATAATTATTAATGTTCTTCAATGCTAACTCAGTTAAAAGTAATTTAAAGTGATAGAAAAAGGCAGAAAACCATACAACATTGTGATACAGTAAAGATAACATATACATCACTTCGAAATTACTTCAGGTTTTAAATCAGCTACAATATACCTGCGATTAAATCCCAAGTACTGTTGAATACTCCTTGATGCCCATACCATTTCTGCACTAACTATATTTACTTAGCTGAACTACTAAAAAGGACACTTGCAGGAAATGTACCTGAAAAATCTGTGGCCAGCAGTGAAAACAAGAAACCATCAAGACAACTACAAGATACAGCTTAATCTCTGCAGTACAGAACAGTTAAGAAAGGAACAATTTCCAAACAACTATCTGGGGAAAAAAATGGCTCCTGAAATTAGCCAGTCTTTGAAAATTATCAAACACATATACATTTGTATACAAATTTGTAAAATCCCTTTCAGAACTATAGGTCTTATTTGGCCCAGAGACTTCAAATACATTGTCTCTGTATCCACTGAGGATACCACTTGCTTTCTGCTGTGTTATAAAACCATGCAAATTCTTATTCCTGAGAAGGAATAGAAGAGTAATTAATCACTCATCTTTTTTCTGTTACTCCTCCTCTCCTACCTTTTCAAGATCTTCAGTTGTCTTGTCCAGTAGTATCACATCTTGCCAGCAGGCATGCCACACAGCTTATTTTAATGACAGGAAGAACACATGCTTTATATCCTTCTCATTACGATATTTGGTCTACTCTGCATTCACAATAAATCCAGCACTTTTAGGGAGGTCCAGGTATATTACACATACAGTATTACACAGTACAGGGATGTGTATTTCTCCACTTTCTAGAGCAGAAGGCAGTCAATGGCTTGCAATCCCCGAAAAGAGAGTTAATACAGCTTACTCAAACTCTCTCTCTCCTCCTTAGGGCAATTCAAAAATAGGTTGTGAACCAGACTGCTTTTTCTAACAACAGTGCCCTATTCCTGACTGCTACTTAATGTCATTGATGTACCTGTAACTGTAAGGTAGCACAGATGTGGCCTTCTGGCCATGGCATGCTATGTTACCTTTTTTGGAACTATTTTGGTGCCATATGTACTAAGTCTTCTGTATCATATGAACAGATACCTGCATTCAGCAGCATTCACAGATCTCTGTTGTGTGAGCTGATATATTTATGCTGTCCTCATTTTATTACTAAGCAACCAACCACATCTTTACCACTCCTAAGAAAATGAGCAGCTGGGTTAAAGAAGTGCATCCATGGGGAAAGTCATTAGTTTTCTGCCTGTTTGACTTCCTGGTCTGGCTCACCACAGGATCCAGTGAAGCCCATGGCCAATATCAGGGAAAGGTAAGCACAAAGCGCAGGGCAGGGGGGCGGGCTGGAATCTGTAGCAAACTGCACTAAGTTTAAGAGATGCCATGGACATTTTCAACACAACCGGAAAAATGCCGTAAGCAATCTGAGACGGCCCTGCTGAGCAAGAGGTTGGACTGGATGACTTTCTAAGGTACTTTCCAAACGAAATTCTTCAATGATTCTGAAAAGAAAAAACAAACCCAAACCACTATGAATGTTGTTTTGTGACGCTTTTGCTGTTCAGAGCTGGCAACATCAGATCAGTTTACCTATCAAAAACACAATTTAAAAATGGTGCTCATATTGCTATAACTGGCATTTTTAGCAGAACAGCCAAGAGGATGAGGTTTGGAAAATTATTTCAGAATTCTTAATTGCAATGGTTTCAGGAAAACACAAAATTCCAATCCCTGTAGTTGAATATTTTTTTCCCTTAAAATGGCTATCCTTCTTCTTTCTATTTTGTTTTGTCTAGATCCTATCTGAACACAAAACCAATAAGCAGCAACAGTCACTATATTCTGTCAAGACTATGCTTTGCTCCTTAAAAACATATTATATTTAATGTCAGAAAAGACAGTTGCTAGCAAAAGTTTTCTAATAAAAGTAAAACTAGTCCTTTACAATGCAAATTAAATACTTTTTTTTTTTAATTCTTCCCTACTCAGTACTTCCAAAGAAAGTTAAAGATTAAGAATTGCTATTTGCCATGGCCTTAAGAAAGTAAAGGTCTATATACTCAAACTCTCAAATCTGGATCACTGGTTTAACTACACTGCCATGACATTATCCTGACAACTTTGATACAATGAAGCCATTTATCTTACCATAGACAAACAGATCATGAATGTTCTGCCTGCTTTAAAACATTTTATACAACTCGCTGCAATCACCAGCCTGCTTTCAGAGTGCTCCTACTGACACAAAGTATGCATTCAGAATATATTAGTCATTTCCATCAATAAAATGCAATTTCTTTCAAGCCCTGTATTGTATAATATATATCCTCTGAAAATTTGAATTGTCATGGTACATTTATCTCAATTGCCCTTTCAAGTTTTTAAAGAATAAAACAATTACTCACAGTGATCTAGCTTATTACCAAAATATTCTCTGTTTGCAATACAATGCACAAGTTGCTGCCTTTTTCCATATTTTTATTTAACTCTACAAACTTAGAAAATCATACTGGTAATTACAAGGGGAAGACTGAAACAACAATTTAGCTGTTTGATTTTCTCTATTTCTTATTTGAAATAATTTTTACTTGCAAATTCCATTTGCCTGTAACGCATTTGCCAACCTGTCAAGGCTTCTTCTCTGTCCTGCCTGTCCTGAATAATAGACTGTGAAGCAAAAGCATGTTGGGGAGGTGGGGGGAAATGATAATGATTTTTGCTCAAACATCACTGAAGCTGGGGGAGAAGGAGAAAACAGAGCAATTTTCCTGCAGTGTCAAGTTGCTAAGTACCCATAACCACTCCAATAATCTTTGTCACAATGTGACAAACACTATGTTTCTACCCTACCGTGTGATTTTTTTTTTTTTCTTCTCTGACAGAATGACAGCAGGTAGTAATTGTGGCACTCAAATGTCAGCCTACACACATTATTGTTCACAAAGCTTAGTTACGAATATTAAAAAGCAAAAGTATGAAAAGGTGTAGATTGTCATATTACACATCTATATTTAGATGATTATAATGTCCTTCATAATCCTCAAATAATTTCAGAAACTGCACACAGAACTGAGGAATGAGAGGAAGCTTCCAAAGTCCTTTTCTAGTGACTGTTACCACTAAGGCACTCTCTGTTCTTTTAGCAAAGCAGCTTCCTCTAGAACAATCAGAAAACGCAAACAGACATTTTCTTGAATTAAAACAACATCTGACTCCAATACAAGAAGAAAATCAACAACTGAACTTTCTCAAAAGCAATTTAATCCAGATTCACTACATTCCAGTAGCAAAACCCAGCTTCACTAGAGGGGTAGCGGAACAGGAATGAAAGGACCTAAACACAGTATCTGAAAATGAAGGCAACAAAAGCAGGGAAAGGAGAAAGAAAAGGGAGCAGCATCACAGATATGCTCTCTATAGCTTCTGTTAAAGCAGAAAACACAATTGTTTCAGACTCAGACTCTTAGGACACAGCCTTATCATAAAGCAGAAAACCAGACAGAGCTCAGCACCATAGCAACATCCACTTTAATTACCAGCCAAGAAGGCTTCCAACAAGAACATTGGAAACCATGCTTCCCAAAACCCCTTTCCTTCACTTTTCCACAGTAATGCAAACAATGTGGAAGGCAACAGCAAAGGGACAGACACACAAAGAAAGGCAACACTTTCATTCAGCATCAAGGAGTTTCTACAGATGTACATTGGTTTCATATAAACAAATTCTCATGGCAAAACCATCACCAGTAAGGAAGTTAATTAACATACCTTTCAGTCGATGACTGAGAATCTGTTCCAGAATGGCTGCAAAATTATTAAATTCAGGGGAAGTATCATCTATAGTCTCAAAACAGGAACGGTCAATCAAAGTCTTCACTGAAAACCTAGAGCAAAAGTACAGGACAATCATAAATTATATGGATAGCTATCGGTCCTCTATAGCAGGACAGTAGTTTCTATAAACCAAATGAGCAAAGAACCAGAAAACCACCTTGATGATTTCAAGTTCAGTCAGAGCAACACAAACACATACCATATTGAGAAAGAGACTAGTAATACAATCATCATTGTTGGTCTTAGGCATAAAGCCTTAAAAACAAAAAGGAAACAAAAATCCCCACACTTTCTACATAGAAGCAAGCTAATTATTTTCCAAGTATTTTCCTCTTCACTAAACTATTTTAATAAAGCTCTAGAAAAGCAAGGACTCAAAAGCATCCAACGTCAATTTCTCTTTGTAATCCTAAACATCACAATTTTTGCTTAACATTTTGTTAATGCTCCTTTTATTCCCAAAATCCATGCTCAAGAATCAGAAGTGTAAACTTCATCCTATTATGAGAACACTGTAATTTCATCGTAATGCAAGAATAATCCAAACATATTATAAATCAATGAATTTTTATGCATTGTTAACTCTGTGCATTAACTTGGACAGGCTAATTTCCCTGTGAATGGGGGCAATCCTTATTCAGCACCATACTGCTACATTATTATGCCAGAAAAACTATCAATTTAAATGATGTAACATTTGAAATTGGAAAGGCTGAATCAAGCCACTGTAAAAAGCAGACAAGATGTAACTAGTCAATTAGCCAGTTAGCTGTGTTTACTTACACCTGCACTTACACAATTTCATTCTTATTGAAAAGATAGTTTAAACCTCAAGAAACAAGACAAAAATTGATTTTTCTCGTCTTCACCATTTTAAGCATAATTCATTTTTATTTTTCTTTCTGCTCCTTGTTCTTCAGTTTTCAGTTTCAAGGCAAGCTTTATATGTCCTCAACTTTGAAAGTAACACTTATTTTGAAGCATTTATTGTGTTTTTTGCAACAATACTTATTTGTATTAATGGAGCCATACTAGGGCCTGAGGCAATAGTTTTCACAACATCCAAACTTCAACAGTACCAGCTTAGGAAGTTCTTACTCTGCCTGCTCATCCCAGACTCTATAGCTGACCACACTGCTCCCTTAGTTGTGCCAGTTCCACTTTTTATTGGGCTCACTATGAACTGACCTAGATTTTTAGCACTTGAGAGGAGGGGTGGAGCGATTCTTAAATATGGATACATTCATAATAAATATGCTTCACAGCATCTCAACACAGTTTTACGGCACAGCTTCAGAACCAGCATACCATATAGGCATGGGCAGGAATGAGACTCCTTAAACCAGCAGTACTATTTTCAAATGCTCTGTACTGTAAAAGTAACTTAACTGCATCCTTAGTGGAGTCAGCACAGCCTCCTGATTCTCATTTACTAAATGAAACTAATTATGCTCAAACTGAATTGACATATGTATTTAAAGAGTTTCAACTCAATTATGTTACACTAAGTAAACCTCTGAATAAAGACTCCTCACCCCACCTTTCCTGCAGGCTTCTATTGTTGCAGTGTTTTGGCAGCAGAGGAATTGGGAGTGAGAAGGGTGGGGGAGGAAGCTTCTGCAGTGCCAAATTATGACTCAGTTTTGAACTCCTCCACATTTTTAACTAATTTTGAGTGAGAGACATGCATGCCCACCAGTAAATTTCTACCTAGTCAGTATCATTGCTATTGACTACTCTATTAGCAGTAATGATTGTTTCCTCAAAGCTACACCAGAGCTGTGAAATTATCTATAAAGAAACTTCTTGATTTTGAAAAATGTATGCATATAGCAATGACATGACTAAGTCAGTATTAACTGTAACAAGATGACTGCTCCCACACCATGCAGGTCTGAAAAAGAAAAGGTGCAGCAAGCATATCAGTCACTCACAGGTACATACACAAGAGAGACAGGGAGTTGGCAGTGTAATGTACTGGACTATATACAGGAATATCATCTTAAAACTCAGAGACACGATCATGACGCGATCATTCATAAACTGCAAAACAAAGTAGTGTATAATGTGTATAATGTATAGCTATGGCTATTTTTCCTCTATTCAGTGTCCTACTTAAAATTTCACTGATGAATATTGTATGGGATACATACTCAGAAACGGAGATGTATTCAAGAAAAAACACGAGCAATTCATGCACACTTCTAAAATTCACAGATAAGTAATTTATTTTATTTTATTTTAAAGCATTCTGCAATTCAATTGAAGAAAAAAAGATCATATCTAGCTTTTAAGGATACAACAACTTTTAAATACCTAGGGTCTGATTAGAAAAGACAGTCTAACAGCTCATCATCATTAATGGTCTTTTTAAGTCCTCATATTATTGCCACCACACAAATATGAATTTCCACCTCTCTACTCTACACTTTCACCAAAAACCTAAACAACCTATGCCAAGTTTGGCTGAAATTGGCTTTTAGGAGAACTGACAGGGAGTGAGAGTATGTACACCTTATTTCCATAGACCAGGAAGATAATAGTGCTACCAGGCAAAATTTGATTGACTGGAAATATTTTGGGGGAAATTTAAAAAAATTCTTAGGCAAATACTTCTGTGCTGTTTTTGTTTGGTTGGGGTTTTTCTTTTTTCACCAGTACTGCAGAGGGGCAAACATATGTCTAAGTGTAAGTTAAAAGTCACAAGCACATTTTGCATGTTAGATATTCACAGTTCACCATGCTTACCACGCAGATTGGAAAAAAGATTTAAGGTACGTAGAAGTGATGCCTTTGAAAAAAGGTGACACTGTAAGCATAGGGTAAGCAATTTTACTCAGCCAGGAAAGTTGCCTCATACATTGTTTGCAGTGTACAGCCCCCTAGAATAGAAAGCCCACGCTCTTGCACAGTTATGTGAAACCACCCAGGGACTGAAAGTCAAGAAAGAAAAGTTCAGGTCTAAAGTACACGAGAGCTATAAAGAAAAAAAGTCCAAGTAAGTAGAGCTAGAACAGCTTTCTTCTTTCCCTTTGTGGCTCCCAACTTCATCTTCTCTCCACTGGACTGCTACAGCAGCATTGCACTCTAGAGCAACAGTCTACCTACACTTCAGAGGTTAACAGAGAAATTGTAACAAAAGGGCATGAGAAAGTAAAGTGGCTTGAAAACAAAATTTTCTAAGATTAACTTTTTGGTGAACTGTAGACTCTTTAAAAAAATGTCTTTTCTCCAACCATTTCCCATTGTGTCACTGTAACAATAGGGTTGTTTTGGTTTTTCGGTTTGTTTGGGGTTTTTTGGGGTTTGTTTTGTTTTTTTAATAAGGTAACTGCCATTGGAGACATTCCAATATCAGTGTTCCTAAACGACCTTTGTGAACTCTGATTCTTACATATTCTTCTCTGTCACGAATCTAGTCTTGCCTGAGCCAAATAAAAGATGTAGAAACAGTAGCATTCTCCAAGCTTAAAAAAGACCTGAATTATATAAGAGGGAAACATTCTTGAATAAGATTTATAGCAACCTTTTTGGCGTAGGTTCTTTCATTGTCTTATAAGATGCACAAGAAGCTCCCAAATTTCTAGAATAACTCAAATCAAAGCCAAACTTTTTGTGGTTATATCCCAGGTCTATAGGCTTATTTCCAAAACAGCAACAAGATTCTAATCAAAAAGCAAATAGGCAGAAAATTGGATTGATATATAAATTTGTCACTTTTCACTGTCAGATTCTGCTCCTCTCAGTTTTCAAATGAATGGATGGATTCTGTCAAATTTATTTAGCTTGCAAATTGGGAAATGTCATTAAAATGCCATTTTAAAGAACGTAAAATATTAATATAGAATAATCCCCAAGATGATAAACTAACATCCCTGATTCTTATTCATGGCTTGGACATGAAACCAGACAGTTCAGCTAAGGGTCAATGTCACTGCAACAGCTTTTATGCATATTAGCAAAATCACTATTTTAAAAACATATTTCCTGACAGGTGTTCAATTCTGTGTTAACATTCTGTATTTAACCTATGACCCTCACTTCCAAGGCCTGTCTCTACTTTTTGTAGAGATATATACGGATATTTGATCTATCAATCTTAGGGAACACTAGATTAAAACAAGGGGAACAACCTAGAACAATCTCAAAATCCCAGCACCACTTGTTGGAAAATGGAAGACATCAAACTTTAGAAGAAAAAAGGCAAGGAGAGAAACAGAGCTTAGAACATGTATTATTTATTTAAACAAAAAAATCCTAAAAATTATTGCAATTTCAATGACGGCTGTGCAGTTACACAAACACAACCATGTATTTTCACATGCAATTGGTTTATGGAACTTAAGTAACTACATTACTTCCCATGGCTACAGTGCCAGTCAATGTTTTAGTGGAAACAAATTGTTCCTTCCAAAGCTGTAAATACAAGAAACCATCCACATCCAATGAGGAGTTAGATATCATCACTGTAAGAAAAGAATAAAAACATAAAGCCTGGTTTAACTATTAAGTAAAAATCTGCTAAACTGAAGCTTTGACAAAAATCGTTCATGAAATTATCAGAGACTGTTGACAGATGGTAATTCAGAAGAATCTTCCTTGTGATCTGTCACCTTCACTGGGTAGCAAGACATATCATCCAAATTTAATTGAATCAATTAATTGGAGCTATTTTTACCAGAAACGTTTCACATTCTCATAGGATTTTGATTGGAAAGGACTATTATCTTACTGGTTTTGATATTAATTTCACTATTCCTAACAAATAACACTTTTCAATAATAGAAAATGTGTAATAACTATAGTAAAGCACTGAAATATTTTAAACATTTACTCTTACACTGGCAGAAGAATAAAAATACTAATAAATGTATGCACATCAAAATAATGCAAATCCTTTTTCCCCATCATCCTTTCCAAATTTCAAGGTGTATTCACAAACTAGGAACTTCAGGCTTTGTGAAGATACAGCAAAACTAAATTGTTTTACTGAAAATAATTCAAATACGCCAATTTCCAGTAGTTTCTTCAGTAGCTCTTTGTTTCATATGTGTTTGACTAAATTCCCTCAGATTTCTAAGCATCTTTAAACATGTTACAACATCATTTCAACTGAAAGACAAGGACATGAAATAAACAAACAAACAAATGTAACAGCACAGAGTACAGAAGAGTTCTCAAATGAGAAGGCAGAAAAAATAGTAAGCTCTGTGGAATACTATATACTCCTTTAAAAAGAACTGTTTATATCCTGTACAATTATGTCATTACTTGATAAAACTGGTGTTTTACCAACCCTGTAGATTGGCAATATCTGTATCTTTGTAACAACAATGCAACTGAAAACTTCTGTTTCTTCTATTTGATCTGCTTCAGCAAGTTTGATAAAAATCTTCTTTTTCTATGTTTTTGTTGTGTATCTTTTTCACAGGTAAGATTAGAAGTAAGCAGAAAAGCCTGGGAAAAGACAGAATAGTATCTGAAACACAGATACCAGGACTTGAATGAATATTGAAGCAAATTCCTTTCAGTATCCGGATGATACAGTTACGCTTCGTAAAACCCATTAACAATGTACAATAAAAGCAAAAATAATAATAAAAAAAAGGAATAATATGAGGCCCTAAACTGTTTTTAAAAATACTGCTGCAGCATTAAGTGTTGAGGGTACAAAATTATTTAATATAGTTCTCCTGATACATTAGTAAAATTTCTGAGAATTACAATTATATCATGGCTCATATGAATCTCTTGAAGACCTTCTCCAGGTAATATTCAAATCAGTTTGATAACTTAAAACACTAGCAATTGAAACAAACGAACTAACGGAGTCATTGCTACCAGCATATTCCTGTATTTAAAAGTTTGTCATGATGTAATGGGGCAGTACCGCACACTTGGAAATGCTGCATGAATTCAACAATGACAGCAGTGGAAACGCTTACACGGAAAGCCAGAGGAGGTATTATTAAGCTTGTATAAGCCCAGCACTAAGATACTAAAAAAAAATAAATAATTGAATACACTACATCTAGCCCGTACTGCAGATCTTCTGATCTAGATTTTGGGGATAAAAATATCCCCTGAACGCAGCCTCCTCGGGACTGCTCTTGCGGCACCGGCGCCTTAGCAAGAACACACGGTTAGCCACTTCCACCGCAGCTTGGAAGAACAGGTTTAGGTTTCGCTTCACGTGCAACACATATTAAGTCTAGATTTTAAAAGCGGCCGTACTGCGTCAATTTAAGAGAAATCTGCGCTACACCAGATGAAGAAGATGAAAACCTCAGCTCAACATTGCTGAGAGTTTAGTCTGCCCTGCCTTGCTTCGGCGCACGCCTTCTGTCCAGGAACACAGTCGAGGTGCCGGACACAAACCTCTCCCCCAAAAAGCCCATTTAACGCCCCGATGCGCCGGTGCGCCCGGCGGCCCTGCCAGGTGTGCCCCTGCCCCTCGGCCGCCGCGTGAACACCCCTCACGCAAACGTCGCCGACGGAGCTGAGTCAGGATG
>NW_009631516.1:0-4029 GCF_000690535.1 Cariama cristata | reverse complement strand
ACCGTGGGGAGCCCCTGACACCTCCAGCCCCCAGGGAGCCCTGACACTTGAGTAGCACATTCTTTAATCAGTTATTTCTTCTACCTTATTGATTAAGATAATTAAATAGCATACTAAAACCATTAACTTATTATTATCAACTGCCCTTATTTTCCACACTTTCTGTTGAGTACTTTCTTTGGTCAATCCAGCAAAAGGTTGTATGAAAGAATGTAACAGTATGATATAGTGAGCATTTAACGGCGACTCTAGAAAGCTGTTTTCAATTGCCATGGTTTTCATATAATGAAGACATAAGATCTTGCTCTCTCAGTAAAGTGCTTTGACATTGCCAGGTTAAAATGACCCTTCACAAGTGTAAAATAAGACTAAATATTTAGTGACCTTTAATAATACAGCAGATCCTGCAGGCATACAGAGTCCCTGTCCGAAAAAGAATAGAGGTCTACGTTCAAAAGACATGAAGCATCCTGGAAGGCCCTGACGAAGATGGTTACAGCTGCAGAAGATTCGTTGTTGCTCTCACTCCTTCCTTTTGTCCATTAAAAAAAAAATTATTTATCATTTGGTATAAGTTATGGTCAAATGTTTTTTCTCATTTCAGTCTCAATGTGACAAAAACATTGGTATATGATTTTCAAAAAACAATAATTCATGTCAAAAACAATTAGAATTTTCCAGCTGCAGATCAGTGAATAGTCTGCCTGGCTTATTTTTATCTTACAAATAGGCTGGGCTAGTGCTTAATAGAAACATTAATAATCAGTCTGAAGATCTCATCTTCTAGTATGCAGTGTTCTAGTGTTTCTTTAAAGAAGAATATAAAGTCAGCTGGCCAAAGGTCCATCTATCCTAGCAATCCTGTTTTCAACGGTGGTTGTAAACAGCACATGGAAGAAATATAATAGGGCAAGCGTATATGATACTTCCCTTTCACTCTTCAAACCTCCATTTATTTTCAACTCAGAGATTTCCAAAGCTGGATAAGGATTGTGTGAATTTTCTACTAGTAAGACAACATTCAGCCTGGATCATGGCACTACTTTCCAGCTTCTGTGCTGCAAAAGACAGTCCTTATAACTGATAACGTATTAACTCAAAGAAAACTGCTGGCTATTTTTAAAGGATACTCCAGGTCGTGCCTTGCATAGTTAAAATTTGCAAATAATCAAAAATTAACTCTCAGAATAAAAGCTAATAATTTGACAGGGTACTGAGGAATTCCACTGTGGAGAATGGCATAGAAAAAAGGTCTACCTTCCATTTACCAATAATTTGGTTAGATACAGCAGTCTTTGTACAGGAACCCAGCGAAAAATATACTGCTACCAAACCCATTGCTTAGGCTCCTCAGTGCAGTCAAAGTTCAGCTCTATGGAGATGTATTCACATGTACTTCTCTTCCAAAGGTTCACATCTCTCTGTAATGCTCCAATTTCTGCTTCTGTTTCAGTAACTACAGTTAGTGGTTCTGCTATCATACAACTATGGACAAGAAAACAGAATGATTTTCAAAAATAATAACTTTCTTCTAGATGAAAATCTATGTTTCTGTCTCTATCCAATTTTAGCATGACACAGGTCAATATTCCAAAACCAAAGATTCCATTAAGTTTCAATACTATTTCTTAATGTAATTCAAGAGATGACATAGTATTAAATATGTATTTTCAAAATCCCTAAGTGGAGACCAGAAAAGTTACTAACCGTCTGGAGCAAGGCTCTGTGGCTCTGCACATGTCAATTGCCAAAAACTCCAATTTCTACTCAGAGTTTATGAAAGTCACTGAAATTCCAAAATGCCAATGAGTCATGCCAGCACATATTGAGATTCAACATCAAGTTCTGCAAATTTTACGACTAAATGAATAACTGATATTTTTCTTAATCAAATAAAGATGACACATAAAAACCAGGGACTTTAAGTTGTTAAATATCTACTGAGAATACTGAAGATAAAAAAAATCACAAAACATTCTAGCAAACTTTTCTAAGTGTTCACTTCTGATAGTACAGCATATAAAAACTTCTCTGTATTATGGAGTTTCTAGAGAAATAATTTATATAATTTATATTTAAAGCATGGATTTTTTGATACCTAAATTAAATACAGATAAGATTATTATTATTATTAATTATTATTCATAACCAATGGTGGGAAAAGCCATTAAAATAATATTCATAGTCCAATGCAGTCTTAAAGAAATTGCTATTCTGCCTCCATAATATCTCTCTCATCGTCACTGGCAGCTGGAAGATCAGCAGGTTTTCATCTATTATCATTAGTTACTGGGCTTGATGATGATTACTGTGCCACTTGAGTCTGGGATCAAATAATTAGTACTTGTAACTGAGAATGTGAGCCTTATCACAGCTTCTGCCACACTCATGGTAATTGCGATGTAAAGATAAAAACGTGTTCTGTATGACTGTAGTTTGTTTGAAGTTCTCACTGAAAGTCCTGATGGACAACCATGCCAAGATCCCTGAAACATTAGTGAGACATTCCTAAAAGTGGTCGGTTACTAAAATGAGTCTTTTGAGTACAATTAATAATGCATATACATTCATGATCCGTTAAAACCACCCTATGCCAAATCATCCAAACCTGCACAGAGGCAAAGCTTGTCTGGGATTGTAGCTTCTCTAACAGATTTTAAAACATTGGTTCCTTATAGTATGTGCTATTGTCTCCAGAACATGAGTGTTGTCCTCACCTTACAGTCACCTGCAGAAGGCCATACAGAATATTTGCCAAGAACCCACGAGTGCTGTTTTGGCCCCGCTGCATTGAGTGGGTGTCCTCCATGGCCTGCTGAAAGTCTGCCCTGGAAATGCCCAGAGTGAGGAGACGCAGAGGGAGAACCACGCTAAATGTCTCACAGGGAGTTTGCCAACTGCTCTTCCTCCATATGTTGCCTTTCATATTGTTTTTATGAATGTTCATGAATGTCTATCAATGATGTCAGAAGGAGCATCAAGTTTCATCTGCTCCCCATCAGTACTCTTCTAATAAAGTCAGATGTTATTATTCACATACTAAGACTATAGTGCTATAAAACATGGGAAATACTATGAACAACTTTAAAATAAATTCAAGCTATAGTTAAAAAAATCTGCAGGAGATGTATGAAATTACGACAATTACCCAAAAACCTCCGAATATTATGGGACGATAGAGCAAATACATTTCTTCTGGGAAACTAACATAACATGCAATGAAGAAATACAGCAATAAATATTAATAGTATGAATACTTTAAAAGAAAAGTTATTAAAAAAAAAATCCTGTAATTATTCTTTAGAAGAAGAAAATGTTAATTTAAAACTCTAAGGAAAAAATCATGTTTCTGTAGCATTTACAATGAACAAAATTTTCCAGCATAGATATAATTTGAGAAATTTATTTCATGTTATTAACATTAAAGTAGGTCTATATTATCATATATTACTATTTTTAGAATATTTTCACCAAACTTCTAGTGCTCTACCAATAAGCAGGGATTTCTTTAAATTAAGAAGGGTAAATTTCAGCAAACTTTAAAATATTAATAATTTCAACTTTGATTCTGGGCACAGGCTTAAAGAACATTTTAATAACTACCATAAACCAATTATTGTTTGGTTTATACAGTGTAATCCATTACTTAGCAATATTTATCACATCTACATCTAACAACTTTATTTCCTACATAGAAAAATTAGTGAACTGTGGCCACTTCAATTTTATATATTGGAACACAGCCAGAGTGCTGCAGTTCTGAGAGTTACATTATGGAAAGTCATAATCACTGAATGGTAAAGCTTCTGGTAAGAAAATTCTATTAAAAATACATAATCCACTGGACTATGAAATTTTCATATGGTTATCACATTTATGGCTCCGAATTTTCAGGAAGGAGGAGGGAGAGAACAAAAGAAAAAGCAATACTTTTATTTGGAAAAGACAACTTTTTCTTTGAGTCAGATATGAGTAAAAATTTTTTGCTATGACAGAATCATATTATTAAAATATATATAAATAAAATAA
>NW_009631515.1:0-19661 GCF_000690535.1 Cariama cristata | reverse complement strand
GGAATGGAAGGATACAGGCTCTTTGGGAATGACAGGCAGCAGAGATGAGGAAGGGGTGTCACCCTCTGTGTCAATGACCAGCTGGAGTGCATGGAGCTCTGCCTGGGGATGGGGGAGGAACTGACTGAGAGCCTATGGGTCAGGATTAAAGGGAGGGCAGGGACAGGTGACATTATAGTGGGGGTCTGCTGCAGGCCACCTGACCAGGACTAGTGAGTGGATCAGGCCCTCTAGACAGATAGGAGGAGCCTCACATTCACAAGCCCTGGCCCTCATGGGGGACTTCAGCCACCCCAGTATCTGTTGGAGGGACAACACAGCAGGGCATAAGCAGGCCAGGAGCTTCCTGGGATGTGTTGATGATAAATTCCTTCTCCAAATGACAGAGGAGCCGTCAAGGAGAGGTGCTATGCTGGACCTTGCTCTCACCAACAAGGAGGGGCTGGTGGGAAATGGGAAGCTCAAGGCTGCAATGACCGTGAAATGGTGGAATTCAGGATCCTTAGGGCAGCGAGGAGGTTGCAGAGCAAGCTCACTGCCCTGGACTTCAAGAGAGCCTCTTCAGGGAGCTGCTTGGTAGAGTACCATAGGACAAAGCCCTGGTGGGAAGAGGGACCCAAGAAAGCTGGTCAATATTCAAGGATCACCTCCTCCAAGCTCAGGAGCGATGCATCCCAACAATGAAGTGGGGAAAAAACTCCAGGAGGCCTGTGTGGATGAACAAGGAGCTCTTGTACAAACTCGTAACACAAAAAGGAAGCCTACAAAGGCTGGAAGCAAGGACAGGTAGCTTGGGAGGAATACAGAGAAATTGTCCGAGCAGCCAGGGATGAGGTTAGGAAAGCGAAGTCCTGGTAGAATTGAATCTAGCCAGAGATTTTAAGGGCAACAAAAAAAGCTTCTATAGGTGTGTCGGTGATAAAAGGAAGACTAGGGAAAATATGGGACCTCTCTGGAAGGAAACGGGAGACTTGCTTACCTGGGACATGGAGAAGGCTGAGATACTCAAGGACTTTTTTGCCTCAGTCTTCACTGGCAAGTGCTCCGGCCACACTGCCCAAGTCACAGAAGGCAAAGGCTGGGACTGGGAAGAATGAAGAACTGCCTATTGTAGGAGAAGATCAGATTCAAGACCATCTAAGGAACCTGAAGGTGCACAAGTCCATGGGACCTGATGAGGTGCATCCGTGGATCCGGAGGGAACTGGTGGATGAAGTGGCCTAAACCACTGTCCATCATATTTGAGAAGTCATGGCAGTCTAGGGAAGTTCCCACTGACTGGAAAAGGAGAAACATAACCCTGATTTTTAAAAAGGGAAAAAAGGAAGATGCAGGGAACTCCAGGCCAGTCAGTCTCGCCTCAGTGCCTGGCAAGATCATGGAGCAGATCCTCCTGGAAACTGTGCTAAGGCACATGGAAAGTAAGGAGGTGATTAGTGACAGCCAGCATGGCTTCACTAAGGGCAAATTGTGCCTGACAAATTTGGTGACCTTTTAGAACAGGGTCACAGTGTTGGTGGATAAGGGAAGAGCAACTGACATCCTCTACCTGGACTTTTGCAAAGCATTTGACACTGTCCCACATGACATCCTTGTCTCTAAATTGGAGAGACATGGATTTGACAGATGGACCACTCAGTGGATAAGAGAATGGCTGATGGTCGCAGTCAAAGACTTGAGGTCAACAGCTCGATGTCCAAGTGGAGACGGGTGATGAGTGGCGTTCCTCAGGGGTTGATTTTGGGACCGGTACTATTTAACATCTTTGTCGGCGACATGGACAGTGGGATGGAGTGCACTCTCAGCAAGTTTGCTGACAACACCAAGCTGAGTGGTGCGATCAATGTGCTGGAGGGAAGGGATGCCATCCAGAGGGACCTGGACAGGCTGGAGAGGTGGGCCGGTGCGAACCTCATGAACAACAAGACCAAGTGCAAGGTTCTGCGCATGGGTCGGGGCAATCCCAAGCACAACTACAGGCTGGAGGAGAATGGATTGAGAGCAACCCTGAGGAGAAGGATTTTTGCAGGTGTTGGTTGATGAGAAGCTCAACATGACCCAGCAATGTGTGCTGGCAGCCCAGAAAGCCAACCATACCCTGGGCTGCATCCAAAGCAGCGTGACCAGCAGGTCGAGGGAGGGGATTTTCCCCCGCTACTCTGCTCTGGCGAGACCCCCGCTGCAGTACTGCCTTCAGCTCTGGGGTCCTCAGCACAAGAAGTGTGAATCCCTAAGTGAGTGAAATTCGGTATGTATCACCCTTTTTACTTACAAAGTTTCAGAAGATAAAGCTTAAATCTATTCAGCGTACCTTCCATTTACAAAAACATTTATTTCTTCATTGAAATTAGACTTCCAGAAATTTTAACAGCTGTGGTTTTTTTATTAAATGGGACATTAACAAAAGCATGACACTGTCGCAACTCAGTTTAAGCAGTCAAGTTTGGAGATGTAGCAGTATGCGTTGGTCTCGGAGGACTTTCTAAAGCAACATGATCTTTTCAGAAAACATAGTGAATCGAACAAGAAAGCAGTCTGCTTTAAGCATATCTAGCATAGGAATATGTGGATATTCCTAAAGGTAGGTGGTCCAGGAAGGAAGTCTGAAGTCTGAATTGTCAAAATGCTACCAGAGCAACCTACTGGTGAGAATTAATGAACTGAAATTGTTTAGATGTGATTTGCACACACAACCCCAAAGAGCTTTGTGTTGTTTATGACAGTCAGACAATATAAATTGTAGCTTGGAAGAATGCTTCCTTCTGACTTTTACTACCTGTAATTGAACCTGTAGAGTAAGAAAACAAAAATTAGATCTGTAATTCTTACCAAGGGCAATCTTGAAGCAGTTGGAACCATATGTGACTAATACCCTCAAGAATATTTCTTTCACCTGTCAGGAAAGAGGAAAGAATGGATAATCTTTTAGTGACTCCTAGTCTGGAAAAAACCCAAGCCAACTACAATTAACAATCTGACTTGATTTGTTTTTTTTGTCACCTTTTCATTTTTTAGTTTATTGTGTGACTAATTTTGCTTATGTGCTATTGTGCTTATGTACCCCTCTCCTTCTGTACTTCACTCATTTCTGCTCCTTCTTTATAATCTTTCCTTTACCTCTAAAACAACAAAAAAAAGATTTTCAGGCTTTCTCATTAGCTGAACATCTACCCTGTGTAGATGCTTCATTTCACAGTTCATCACACCAGCTGACAAGAAGTAAACAAAAATGAAGAGAGGAGAATTTTCTTCTTTTTAGAGAACAGAAACATTATAGGGTAGTTATTAAAGAGAATGGATGTGAAAGTAGTGAGTAGGCAGACAGGTATTACCTAGACCTCAGGGAGCACTGTGTTTTTTCTAGCTTACTTGTATCTGTGTGTAGTAGGGAAAATCCATACTTCAGTCTCAGCTATGTCTGTTTCTTCTTTTCAGCTTTCAGCAGTTTGACAGACTTTCATGACTGTCAGTAAGGTTAACTTAACGTCTATTGGCTGTAGTTTTCATAGCTAAATATAATTAAACATAGTAAACCTGCTTGAGTTGATTCTGTAATTTTCGTAATTCTAGTGTCATTTTAATCTGACCAGGGTCAATGTAATTCTGTTCCACAAAAACCTCTTGCTTCATCAATTTATAGAATAAAATGAATCCTTCATCTTTTAAAATTTATAAAATTTCCCCTCTATTAGTCCAACATGTGATCCATTGCCAAGTGCTACAAAAAAAGTGTGAAGAGTGCTTCATTTATATTTTTTAAGCAATTAGTGTTAGGGCTGTCTGCTCTGGGAGAGCTATAAAAATATATTTGTATTTTGAAAATTAGCTCCAGACTGTGCTGCCTCACAGAAGTTATGACTTAGCCCAGCATATCTAGCAGATATGTAAGAGAAGTAAGATAAGTAAAACTAAAACAAACCCACCAACCTGTTGCCATGGTTTATGGCACTGAGATGTGAGATGAACATAATGAAGTTCTATAAATTCCTTTTGGATGGAATTTATATGTGGTAAAAAGTAGATTGTTTTGTAGAGCATCATTATTTTTCAAGTATTTCTGTGAAACTTTGGCAAACAGAGGCTAGCCAAGAGAATACTAGCAATATAAATCGAAAAACTCTTGTCCTAGGGCGAAGGGGTCTTTTCCGTTTAAATTAAGCAATCAAAACATTCTCCAAAATGAAAGATGAGGGAACATTATTTAGGGCTAAGAATAGCGTTTCTGTGTAACTGACTTGCCTGACTATAATCTCTGCTTTTATTTGTGGTGTTGATGTTTCATTAGAAGGGCTTCTGTTCACTGAGAGCTAATTCTCTATCTTGTATATAATTGGATGTAACTTAAAAGAACAATCCAAACAGTAGTCTATGTTCTCTCTATATAAGCTGCAAGAAATACTAAAAAGTGTCTTCTTTCTTAAATATAATGGAAAATTGTCATCTTGAACATTATTGCACAGAATAAAAATTTAGATACGCTAGTTGTAAATTGCAATCTAAATAGTCTCTTACCAGCTTGCTTGGTATTTACAGATCAAATATCTTGTGGAACTAATTTAATGTTCTTATGTGAAATTAAGGTGCTTTCGCTAATGAGCTCTACAGATACTTTTGATGACTCTTTCAGTTAACTGGAACATAACAACTTGTCTTAGTTTTTCAAGACTTAATAGTCTTCCAATCTGTCCATTGGTGGTACAGGGTAACCTCTGATTTAGAGGTACAGCCATACCTCGAGGTCTGGGAGTTTCGCTGGATGTGGACAAATAACTGTTGTAGAAGCAGAATAATAGTCCATTTTCGGATCGTACCCTTCTGAAGATAGGTTTTGGTATCCTTTCCCTTCTGTAGGTCGGAATTTCTGGCTACCGACGACCCTAAGAAGGCCATGGCATAGCTCCAAGCACTGAAATGCATTTGATCATACTGTTAAACTGTTAGCACTTTCCTTACAATTTTGCCCTAAGCTAACTAGCAGTCTTCCAGACATTATCCAGACTGTGACTCAGGACCATTCCCGCGGGCAGCACAATTGTGGCTCATGTCTTCAGGGAGGGCAAAAGTGCTTAGATTCACTGATAGGAGTTGTGCCAGCTGACCTCCAGGACTTCAGCTGCTTTATTTGCTAGTATAGATGCTACCACTTAGACTTGTCCTTTTTGCTGTAGCTGTCCCGTTTGTCATTGATACTAACCTGATGTGCTCAGAAGTGTTTGAGATTTGCTGACCCTTTTATTCAGGGGAATTTACCACCAGGGAGATGAGTAAAGGACTTGTTTTTTTCAAAGCAAACAAATATTTATATACTCTGTGGCTTGAAGAACAAAGCATAAAATGGTGATGGAAAATACTTCATTCCAAAGAGTCTTTATTTCATCCTAGGACACATGCATTAATATTTGACTTTGTATTACGGACAGGGTTTTCAGGTGAGTCTCATTATCACTCGTATTTATTGCTGCGTAGTTTGTATTGTAAAGTGGGTTGGCGTGCACCAGAGGTATGTCCTGTGTCGGTAAGTGGCACATCTGAATACGAGTAGATTTGTGGAGTAAGACAGAGGGAGTGAACTTTCACGCTGTAAGAATCTCTGGGGTTTTGTTTTAGATTAGCTCTAGCCTGATCCTGTGGACTGAATGCCCGTTAGTGGTTGGGCTCTCTGAGTTTGCCCCTGGAGCATACCTCCAGCTTGTGTGCTCTGAGACCGTCACACTACAATGCAGGGCATAGCATGAGAAGTGGGAAAGACTGGAGGAGATTTGCTTCAAAAATCTACTTCTAGTGTGAACTAAAATGCTGATACAGAAGCATCCAAGCTGAATGTCTCAGTTGGAACTAAACTGAAAGGTGTTTCATAGATGCACCTGATTAATTGCAGCCACTAATGAGGGTTCAGTCCATAGGACCATGCTATAGCAAGTCCAAAATAAAACCTCCCCAAAATGCCCATGGTAGGAGTGTTGCTTTCTTGACAAAAGCAGCGTTACTGTGCAGATCTATTTCTCTTGTAACGCATTACTAATCTGTCTGGATGTAGGCTCAGTAAATTCGATTCTATGTTTCTATAGTCCAAATGTGATTAAAAGATGCAGCCTTCTTATTATCTGCTCTATCTCTTTGCGCCCTCGCTCCCTCCAGTAGTGTGCAAATGAGGAGAATACCTCTCTCTTCCTTGCGTTCCCTGGCAAAACCCTCACTTTCCTTAGAATATTTAGGCTCTAGTGTAATGAGTAGCACTGTAGATCAGGCTGAAAGAATAAATGTTAACAGCTCTTTCTCTTCCACCTTCTTACTACTCCTTCACAATTCTCTTACATTTCTATATTTTGCAAGTTCCCTTAGTTACACAAACTGAGGAACTCTGTAGAGGAAAGAACTTCTGGTGCTTGTTCTGCTCCTCTTCTTCATGGACTGCAGAGTACTCATCATTACTTGGCTCTTTTAAGAAATGAGGCAGAGCAGATTAGTGAAGAATATTCCAGGTAGCAGACGTGAGTAATTTTTGAGGCATGCAAAACATCCTCTTTTTTGCTAGGGGAAATTATTCTTCCTATTAATTCATCAGGAGAAGTTAGTAAATAAACTAAAGGATTGGGGGGAAATTACAGTTAAAAAAATTTTTTGAAAAGTATATTTCAGGCACTTTAATTCTGATTTAAAGCATCTTTGAACAAGAGATAACACCCATAACCTAGCAGTAACTTAGGCTTTTTCTGCCTGCAAAAAGCAATATATAGATGTGACTGCATTTCCTAGTGCCCTAATGCCTTAATTCTGGGTTATTCTCAGTTCCTCTTTAGGTTGCCAGGTCTTGCTAGCATCTTGACTGTTAGTCTGTCAACAATTTGATTATAGTGGCAGTGAAGAGAAATAAGTATATGACATGAAGTTTTCTCATTATGGATCAACTGGATGGCAGGAGAGAGAACTTTTTTCTAATTTGATCAAGTTTAAGGAGAATATACGTTGTCTCTTCGTAATGCATTACCTGTGTCTGTTGATAAACATTCCTCACTATTTTATCAGGTTTGATATTGTACTTTAGCTGGCCTTTTGCTCTGCTTTTCTTGCTCGCGTACTGTGGGACCACGCTCCGGGTGGGTAAGAGCACTGCCCCTGCCTGCCTCACTGCCACCCTGAGCTCCCTGCTTACCTTCCCTGGTAGAACAGCCCACTCTTGCTGCTGCCTGGCACCTGGAGACCCAAGTTAATCAGGGTCAGATTGAGTTGATTAACCTGCATTTCTTCACTCCCATGTCTTTTCAACTGCAGCAAAAAAAAGGAGTCGTCTGCTGTTGTTTCGTTTGGTCTCTGCAGTAGGATATTTGCACTTTGCAGCAGTTTTCTGTGTATCTGAAGACTGTCAATGTATCTTCTGTTGGATAAGCAGCATCAGTCCCATGGCTCTTGAATCATGCATTTTCTTTGCTATTGACTTTTTTCAGTTGGCCCATACCTGTCTGTAAAAATTGTTTACAGGCCTCCCAACTGTGGCCTGGTCAATATGCTGATTCGAGCAGAATTACTCTAGACGTATCTCATGAAGTACTCATAATTACACATCTTGGAACATGAAATAGATAATTGACTTATGTTTGGCTTGTGACTTCCCCTAATCCTCCAATTTCTTCTATGGGAAAAAAAAAAGAAGGTTCCAATGTTTTGTAGCTGTTTCTTTCTGTTAAAATGGTTTTGTGTGCTGGACTATGTTACGTTGTTTTTCAGCATCCAGATTTACAGCCTTTTTGATAGCAGAATCCCTTTATATGATTACAAAGTGAACACTATTCGTTGGATAATCACCTTATTCTGGGTATTATTAACAGGTTCACAATTGAATTGGTCATGACAAAGTTTAAATACTTAATTAAACATTAATTCTTCTTATAGCAATGATAACTAGTTTAAATGTTTGAATTGAAGCTACTTGTGTGATTTCTGTATAGCATGTTCTATAAAGAGTATTCAGAGCTCTACACAGCAACCAATACCACAGATCTACCACCACTTGTTTGCTTGTGTGTGTGAGAAGAACAGGATTACTAATTGCTGTTCTGTTTATTTCATTAATTGCATGGGAGAATTACTCTACCTAAATTGCTGCTTAATTTCTCTGCGGCAAAGTAAACTGGGGAATTAGTGATTCAGGAATCGAAAACCTTTCAGGAATGGTATGCCATATAGCATGCTGCTTACACCCATGTGTATGTATGTGTGTTTATTTTATGGTTTTCTGCTTTTCATGGCTGCAGCTAAGTTTCATTTTGAGCTGAGAGAGTCTACCTCTTAAAAGGGAGATATCTGAAATATCTAGGTCGTATGTGAGATCATGATTCCCACATCCAAGGTTCAAGTTTAGATTTGGTGGAATCTCCATGCTTAGAGATGCACAAAGTTATCTGAGCAATCTGTTCCTATGCAGTTTCATGGTGAAGATGTTCTTCATGCATTTGAATTGTAATTCTGATAGTTATTTCTGAAAAGAAGAAACACAAGTAGATGAAGGCTACCTTTCCGAAGTTGAATTGTTTGTTTTACCACTCACTGTCTTCTCCTCTAAAGGAGAAAATCTGTAGAAGAGTACAATTTTGAGGATTATGAAATATTTTTCACTCTCTCTTCTTCTCCAGAATATTTTTACTATTAGAGTTATTTTATGAAGGAGGATAAAGGCAGCCTCAATTACAGACATTTTCCAGAGTATATTAAATAAAGATTTAGCCATGATACTTATCTTCTTGATCAAGGAAACTTCTGGATCTAAGTGATGCAAGATCTTAGTGTATCTTCATACTAATAAAAAAAGAGAATTACATTCTGTCTTGCTGTGACTTACGTTGCTGGATGAGATTATTTTTGTAATGGTGAAATCTGTAGCTAATTAGGTTCAACCATCTTTCCAGCCAGAGTGGAGTGACAGACTGGAAACCTCCTCCATGAGCAAGAATGTCCATCATGGTACTCAGGATGTCAAGTAGACTTGGCAGATTAAGAGCATTGCTAAAAAGGGAACTCATGACTAAGCTTCGGTGCAAAAATGCACCAAAGAAGGACTACAAAGGAAGAATTTAGAAACATTGTATGGTTGTGTGGGAATGGATGGTCAAAGCTCAGCTGGAGTTAAGACTTACAAGGGACACTGAGGGCAGCAAGAAGAGCTTCTATCACTGTATTAGTAATTAAAGACTGAACAGGGCAAATGTGGGACCATTGCTGAATGGAACAGGTGAAAGTGGACACAAAGCTGAGGTACTTTGGGATGAAAGGAAATGGCCTCACGTTGCACCAGGGGAGATTTAGACTGGATATTAGGCAAGATTTCTTCACTCAAAGGGTTGTCAAGCATTGGCACAGACTGCCCAGGGAAGTGGTGGAGTCACCATCCCTGGAGATATTTAAAGGTCATGTAGATGTGGTGCTTAGGGAGACGATTTAGTGGTAGGCTTGGCAGTGCTAGGTTTACGGTTGGACTCAATCTTAAAGCTCTTTTCCAACATAAATGATTCTGTGATTCTGCTTGATGCCTTCTTTGCCTCAGTCCTCAGCTATCAGAAGTCCTAGGCCTCTGCTTTTCAGGATAGTCAAAGGAGGGGAACTGCCAGTATTGAGTGAGGGTCAAGTCACAGTTTCCTTGCAAGAACTCCATGGGACCTAATGGGCTGCATTCAAGGATGCTGAGAGCACTGGCTGGTGGTGTCCTTGCAAGGCCAGTCTCTATCATAGCATCAGGAGAGCTTCCAGGTAAGTAGAGAAAGGCAGATGTTGCACTCACCTTAAAAACAGACCTAAAGTGAGACATGGGGAAATATAGGCTGGCAGCCTCACTGTGGGCCCTCACGACAGCATGGAGTGAGTCCTCTTGGAACGTGTGAAGGAGATTTCATGGGCACGTCAAGGAGAAGGTGATTGTGAACAGCCAGTGTGGGTTTAGCAAGGGTAGATAATGCCTGACCAACCTGATTGCCTTTTATAATAAAATGATGGGATTTGTGTACAAGGGGAGAGCAGCAGATGTTGTTTCCCTGTACTTTAGTAAGGCTTTTGAAGCTGTTGTCCACAGTATTCCTGTATCAACGATGCAGGTACATTATTATCTGGATGGGTGAACACAAACGATATGGCTGGGCTCTGGAGGTAGTGGTTATGGGTCAAACTCTACCTTTCATAGCTGACCCTGCTTCGAGCAGAAGGCTGCACTAGAGACCTCCAGACTTCCCTTCCACCCACTGTCATATTGTGATTCAGTGAGTCTGTGTGGTGCTTCCAGGAAGTAAAATATAAGTAAGATAACCTGGATGGAATTACAGAATTAGTATCTAGTACTTTCTTTTCAGGTAACGTACTAATTAGTGTAATAATGTTTGATTTTTGTCAGTAAAAAAAAAAAGTGTCCTGTTACTTTGAGGCTCTTGCTCCTTTGAAGATGCTGGAAATAAAATGAATTAGGACAGAGGGAGATCTAATCCCCAGTCAAAACATGGAAAACCACACGATAAAATGGCTATTAGTCCAGAAATATCACATCAGATGGACACTGTGTTATTAACAACTAGGAATATTTTATTTTCTAATATAAAGATTTAACTTTATGGATATATATCAATGGGATGGAGAAAGTATTTTCTAGGAGACTTCTGAAAGCTAATGTTATACTGTTAGTTTCTTTTTTCCTATAATGTGAAACGTGTGATGCTCTTCTGCTGCAATTCATTTATTAAAACCTTGAAAATGCCAGCATTCAGTAATGAATTTTTATTTTCATATTAGCAATTTAAATAGGCAAAATTTATTAAAGATGTATTATTGGGGACAGACAGAAATACATTTCAAATTCAAACACAGCTTTGCTGTTACAGTTTTTAATTACTTAATCTCAGATCTTTTAAAATAGTAGCTGAGAAGGTGATACAAATGCGTTGTGCTGTTCAGGATTTTCATTATGATAGAAGTACTCAAATCATAAACCAACTGAACAGAACTTGGAAACTCAACCAGGACAGAAAACAACAAACTTGATTTGTAACCATGGAGAAAAAAAAATTTAAATTTAAAAAGATGAAAGGCTAACTAACTGAAACATGCAGAGATATAAAAAGAAAGAAGTGGACTGAGCAAAATGCAGAGGGGAAATATCAGAAAAGAACAAGAAGTGAGACACAGTAATTATTTTCAGCAAATTTTTTTTTCTTCTGCAGCTGTGGTTGTCTTGATTTTCTAGATATAACTGAAATATTTTGTTCATCTCAAGCAGTGAAACACTAAGCAGATCTCTTTTCTATATGAAATGCTGTGTGGAAGTCCGAGTAAATAACACCTGCAGTTATTTCACAACTTACATTAACAACTAAAGCTTAATTATTTCTTTTTTAATTCTCATCCTAATAATACTGATCACTCCACATGGATTGTGGCGGTTCTGTGGCAGTAACTTTAGATCCACTGGATCTCATTAGTATAAATGCAATTTCTGTGGGATGCGTTAACTTCAGTGAGGGTGCACAGTGTATGAATCTGTATGAATTTTTGTAACTAAGTTGTCAAAGTTAGGCCTGAGTCTGATTTTCATTTGTGCATGAGTGTGCATATGCATATTTTGTTTCTTTCCTGCCTGCCTTAGCCCTCAGTAGTTCTGAAGATTTACAGAGCTGAATTGTGCTTTGCATTTATGAAGAATTTCAGAGAACATGCTTTCATGTTCCATGAAGCATATATTTCATTTGTGATGCATACGAAGGCTGAATGTAAATGCCTTAAAGAAATGTATGGGAACAGTTTATTTTCTGGGCTCTTTAGTCCAGAGCATAGAAGTAAACAACACCCAACAAATTCTGAAAAGCTACTTTTTCAAAAAATGTTCTACAATTCAGATTTTTCCCTGAAATAAATTTACTCGTAATTTCAAAAAGGAAAAGAAATACATTTTTTACTGTTGCAAATGATGATAATTAATATGTAGTGTGTTTGGAGGTTTTCTTTTATTGGATACGGATTTTACAAAACTCATTAGTTTTGTAAATTAGTTAGATTTTTGTAATTAGTTAGATTATTCCATTAATCCATAAACAAAATAAATAAATCCCCTGTTCTTCCTGTTTCACAGGACTGTTTTAAATGTTCTGCGAAGTGCTTCTCTCCTGTACATCCTAGCCAAGAAAGAAATTGTGAATGTTCTTAACTTTTTAGGATAATTTTAGTGTGTTTTTCTGTACCAGGAAGAAATATAGTGCTGTGTAGGTTTGCGTGGGGACACTGGGTTTTAGAGATTCTAATCGTAGGTGTGCGCCATCAGAGCATGGATCTCAACTGGCTGAGGACAGCAGTGACAGTAGGTGTACATCAGGCTCGGTGACCCGTTCATTTGAACGTTGCACCCTCAAAACCTGAAGTGTAAAACTGAGGGTATATACAAGTGTTGTTTCTCACTATTTGGTATTCCTCTAACTTTCTGTAACAGCTACTGATTTTTCTAAACTCATTGTTTATGAGGCAGGCTCATACTCCAAGGTAGCAGATTCACTAGCTACTTTTGCAATTTTTTTTAATATCATTTGCATTTTTAAATTTGATTGAAAGCATTTGGAAAGTGAAACAATTGTTGATTTACTTTCCCTCCTTCATTCACTCTTTTAGTCAAACATTTTGTGCTCTTGTAGTCTTAAGATTGTATCATCTTTTCTCCCATAACATAGGTGGTTTTGGCTTTGATCCCTATCTGACACTGAAGTGCCAGATTTTTTTTTTCATATATTTGGGCTCGAGTCTAGTCAAAATAAACTATTGCTTGTGTTTATAAGCGTAAGATAAATATTTATTAGTGTTCAAAACTCTGAACTGAAAACAGCTTTTGAACCACTGGAGGTAGTCAGTGACCACCACTGTTTGTCTCTGCTAAGTCTCCCTTCCTCTGGGAACCTTTTCCTTGCTGGGGATTAGCGTACAAAGCTTGGCTCTCAATGGCTCCATCCCCTTGAGTATTAGATGAAGTCCTTCTGTGCTGGGCACCAGAAAATGGAGCTTTACACAAATGAGTATGTTGTGCCTGTGTTGTAGGAAGTTTGTTTGGCCAGGGCCCGAGAGTGCCTCTTTACTGATGTCAAACTTGGCACCTTCCAAAGCACATTAAAAAACAATTTTGGCATTACATTCTAGATTCGATATACATTTTGACTCTTGCATTTGAAAATGGTAACTATGTATGTTCACAGAGTGTCCTGTTTTGCAGCAAGTCAAGTGCTTTCAGATATACCTGTTGTGGGAAGTCAAAACAAGTTTTGGGTTTGGGTTTTTTTTTTTTTTTCAGTTTGTTTTACCTAATAAGTTTCTTTTGGTCCATTAATGTTGTGCAGACAATGTCACAGATCTTTTCTGTTTTGGCTATTGCATGGACCTACTTCTGCAACGTAATTTATAGTAACTGGATTATTGAATGACTATAATAGTTATCAAGAATTGAAGTAATAGATATAGGCAGAGTAATTTCATGCTTTTCAGATGAGATTATATTACATTTAGGATAGGTCACAAATGACTCCATGACTTCACCAATTTTAATTAACTTTAATATCTAAGAAGAAAAAGAACCTTGCTAAACTGTCAATCCTTGTAACTGGTTGTTATTTTACAGCTAGCAGTTTTCTATGCAAAAGATTTTATCTTTGAATTTTTTTTACATATTTCCTTTTCATGGTCTTTTCAAAATGTTATTCTGGTCTGTCCTTGAAACTGAAGTGGGGGTTCTGCTGGGCCAAAATCAATTCTTCACCAACCTGCTGATAACTTTTCTGTTTGAAAGAGGACTAGTGTTGAAGCTTTGATGCACATATTTCAGTGTTTTCTCTGTGAAAGCCATTTAATGTGTGGCTTGAGATCTCTGTAGTAAAATTGATGAGTTTTGGGGCTAAACACCAGGCCTCATGTTTCCTCTCCTAAACCATGGAAACTTGCTCAAAGGCAGTGCTTGTGAATTAGGCAGTGTGGTGCTTGTCACTGCTGTAGTACTAGTTACTGCCCTTGCTAATTTCTTTCCCACTAAATTAATGTATGCATGCCATTAAGCTTAGTATTTTCACAGTTCTATCTTTGTTTCTTCTAGAATTCTGTGTCATTTGCAGAAATCACAAAAGCACGCAGGAAACCTCCTCCCAGCATGGCAGAAGTCTGCAGAGATGCTCATTTGAAGCACGACCTGGCTGTCTACCGTAATGGCTGTGCCATGCTGACAGAGGTTAGCCTAGTTGTCCTGAAATAGTTTAACTTTCACAATTAGCAGGCTGATGTAAACAGAACTTACTTTAAGGCTGAGAGAAAGAGCAGCGTGTAAAATCTAAGTTACAGTATGGCATTTCACAAAGCCCTTGTGCCTTCAAAACCAGAAGCAACGCATTTTGGTGGTGGGAGTCGAGTGTCTGAACCCTGAGGGCACCACTGGACCGCGGTGTCCCAGCCTAAGGCCCAGGAGCCCCATTAGAGCCCAGCCCAGCACCCTGCATCCCCACCTGAGCCACGCTGGCACCGGCTGGCACCAGCTTTCCTCCCGACTTGTTGTTTGGGTTTCCTGGCTTAGCCTTGGCTTGCACCTTTGCCTGATGGTCGGTGGTCTGTTGCCAGGACCATCCTTGCTGCCAGCTCACCTCTCCTTCGGGAGCACCCCTTCCTCCTGCGGCTTCCCAACAGCGAGTGCCCGCCGCGCAGGAGCTGGCTGTGGCAGCTGGCTCCCTGCCACTGCTTCAGTGGTTGCCCGAGGCTGCCTGTAGTCCTGTATCAGCTGGTGGTTGTTTTTCCTCAGATAAGGTATAGAGCGGGATAAATGGCAAGCAAGCGGTATTGATTTTGTTTACATGTATAGAAAATATATGCAAAAAATACAACTGAAGGGATGTTATTTTCTGCCCTAAATTACATTATATTCTCCAAAGTTATGAATTTCAAAACAGTAAGAAAAGAAGCGAAGGTTTATGACAAAAAGCTTTATTAAATATACTGCCAGTCGAGTAATCTTTGAGGAGGCTGTTTGCTATAGCAGTTCTCTTGTTCATTATTACTGACTAAACAAAATAATACAGATTGTAATAACAAGTAATTTTTGTAATCTAATCAGACCATTTCAATTTTGGAATGTGTTTCTTCTGGAATTGATGGACAACCCATTACCATTTTGGCAAGACAGATTTATTATTTCTGGCTCCTCTGATAGGTGTCATGTTTCAAGTGATAATAAGTCTGTAACTTCACTTGGCAGTTTGTTTAATGATCTGGTGACTGTAAATTTTTCCTCTCGTATGGATGCTAATATACCCTACTGCAGCTTGAAGTGTTGTCTCTTGTTCTGTCATTAAGAGCAAATGGAATTAATGGATTCTGATTTTTGTTCAAATCTGTAATGGTACATTATAAAATAGTTGTCAACTCTACCTTCAGAATTTTCTTTCTAACATGTCTGTGCTGTCCAGTAAAAGGTCTGATAAAATGACAACAGTAGTTGGAGACAAGGAGTCAAATGAGGAATATTTAATCTTTGTGTTTCCATAGAGAAGTGATCTTTCTGATTGCACATCTCCTGTATTCTGGAGGAAGCTTGACCAGAACCCAGGAGAAAGTAACCTGTGGGTTTGGGTTTTTTTCTCATTTAAATAATGGAAATTGGTATTCATTGAAATTTGCAAATAATACAGCATATCTGTTATGGTCATTTCAAGTTGCTTCTGTAGACAATAACACTTTGAATTGAAAATTCACAAGTTCATCATGAAATAGGTTGGGAGATGGAAAATGCGGATGAGAAAGGTTTGGGCAAATATAGAGTACTGTTTGGTTTTCACAGGAGCCCGAATTTAGCCTCACAACTGAGGAACAGTGCTATAACGTGTAATCTTACTATTTTTAGAAGGAAATTAATTCTGAAACCTAGTAATGTCAGTGGCAATGTTGTATTACTAACTACCCTCCCACCAAGATGAACAGTGACCACAGTACATGCTTGTATGTTCTTCTCAGGCTTCTTTCTTAAGCCTGTCTTGTGGTTCAAAGCACATCCCCATTTGCGCTGAACTGATAGATGTTCCTTAGCCCTGTAACAGAAGTAGTGCGGACATCTTGAATCCGAGGCCACAACTATTCCATGTGATTGCAGTTCCTGACTGTCAGCTAACAGAGATCCCAAAAAAGTCTCACTGGATAGTAAAATAATTGTTTTATTCTGTGTGGAGGAGCTATACAGTCCTCACTTTAAAGTTAATTAGTATTTTGAAATCAATTATGTGTAAGTGTGAATAATATTTCCTGTAATTGATAATACAACTTTATTTTATGCTGAACATGCAAGTGTTTTTCATAACCTTCTGTGGTCAATGAAACTTGGTTGAATACTCAACCGAAGCATTTTTCTGTCTTCGTCTTGTCAGGCTCATAAGGTTTTAATATTAAAATAAAGAGGAGAAAGTAGGAAACTAGCTACAAGAGAGAAAAACTTGAAGCTACTCCTCAGGACTTTTGCAATAAGTGACAAATAAAGGGATTATATCTCATTTTTGAAGGCTACACTTTCTATTAGCATGGCTTTGCACTCATGGTATGATTAAAAGCTGAAGACTAGAGCCAGCACTGAGCATGTAAGGCATCTGTAGCACAAATAAGCGTCAACTGGTGGCTCTGTGATGACACTAATTTGAGGATTTCAGGATTACTATCCCACATGTTGCATGTAAAAAAGACTACAGAGCAAGGAATATGGTTAAGTAGGTGCAGGTATATTAAATGCATCTAAGAGAAGTCCTGTGATACTTCTCCAGTGAAGGCAATGAAGGACTGAGAAGGCATTCCAAGCTGGGTGTTTGTGTAGACCCCAGCCCTCCTTTCTTCCCAACTATTTGCTTTTCTTATAGTGTCTAAGTATCCTACTGTCTATATTAAGATTCAAGTCAAATGAATGCTTTTATCTTTTCCTGCTGTTCAGTCTAAGGCAGTAGATGTGGTCTCCTCATTTAATTAAGGAGAGAGACTTTTCTCGAGTTCCGGACTCTGGGAGAGAGCCAGCAGCGCTGCAGTTCCAGCTCGGTGTGTGCCTGTGTCTGTATTCACCTGTCCTCTTGAGTACACCTTGTTCCTCAGTGTTTCTCTTGGTGCTTTTAGCCGTATCCTGTGCTTGCTTTGCAGCTGCCTGGCAAAGTCTAACTTGTCTCCTTCTTGTACTGATGAGAGATTGTGGGATTCCCAAGATTCAAGAGTTCAGTGATGGCAGGACACTGTTAGGCTCACATTTCTTGTATTAAGATTGTTTGCAGACTTAACCATAGTCTCTTTGTAAATCCGGGTATCTGTGTGTGTTTTCTTTGAGCCGACCAAGCGTATGTTTAAATAGACCAGCACATCAGTTCAGTGTCCTTTTGAAGCAAGAGTATTATGTGATGTTGCTGAAATGTCAGGAATCATTGTACTAGTGTTTTTTTCATCTTTTTTCAAACCTAGATGTGGCTGTGGTTTAATCATATAAAAAAGGGAGTGTGTGTGTGTGTATGCATGTGCTGGGGCTGGTGCTGGGACATAATTACAGAAGTGGAAGAGGAAAGAGGTGAAGGGACCTCTTTCCTTTTGGAAATAAAGTGGAGAAAATCAAACTAGCATTATGTAAAGAGAAAAAAAATCACTTAGTCTTATATTTTACTTTTCAGTTATAGTGGAATTTTCTACATTGTGGAATGCACTGGTGCAATTTTGAAATACTGCTTCTTTTAGCTGTGTTCTAAGAGCAAAGCTGAAGTTTAAGTTCTTCTGTCATGTGAATAGTTGAATACTTCATAGTGTCCATTGGCTCGAGGAAGAATTGAAATTGCTTCCCTTTGAATGTGTTACAGAACGAGATCTTTATATCAGAATGTTACAAAAGAATCTACAGGATAAATGTTTCTCAGGATTTATTTCTCTTTAAGAATGACATATTTCGGGGACTAATCAGTTAGCCACTGTCATCTTAAAATGCCTGATTCATTTGAAATGTGAATCAGTCCCTCATTTTGAGTCTTAATTCAGATTAACTGCAGATTTGAGGGTATACACTTGAGTCTCTAAGCTTTTAAAGATCAAAGAGTTGCTGTCTACCTTCAAAGTGTGTTACTAAACCCCTACAGAAACAATTAAAGCTGACTCAGTGTCTTTGGAGCAAGACTCCTTAACATACGTACAACATGGTAGTTAACACTTGCAAAATTAGAACTATCTTAAGGGATGGTTGCAGTGCCTATGTTTTGTACGTATTTGCAGAATAGTTGCAAGTTTTACTAACACAATTAGATAACAACTACTGAAAGAGACAAAGTAAAGGTTGATAAGTAAAAATAATTTCTCAGGAACAGAATCAGGCAAATGAAACAAGTTTTAACCTTTTCCTGTTTGTTTTCAATCCCTAGTGAGTTGCTGGGTAATTGCAATTGCTGTAGGCTATCTGAAAGAAGCAGGGCTTTTTTTTTTAAGCTGCATTTCCTGGGAGCCATTTTCATTTCATAATACGCATAGCTGAGTTTGACTTGTTTAAATTGAGTAAATGTGTGTCCGTAGATTAACTTTATTATTCATGTCATGGAATAGGAATGGGTTGATACTCACACTGTCATTTGGGAACTGTACTCTGGGTGGGGGGTGTTTAAGACAAAGAAAAGCGAGTAATTTTTATGAAAATGATAACATCTGTTAAAGTAACATTTCTATAAGCCCTGCATGTACTTTCCATTTAAATGTCTTGAGACACAATTATGACTCTTTATTCCTTTCTGTCTCACTCATGTAATCTGAATTTCAATAAAATTATATCTGACTTCAGGTGATAACGCAGTGAGCTGCTTCTATTTCATTGTCAGATATTCCTCTGTTAACAGTGCTTATTGAAAACTTCCCTGGCCAGCTATTTCCTCATATCCTTGCAGGACTGTACCATCAGGACTGTCCTCACTTGTTATCTCTCACCTTGACCATGTACGGCTGCAGATTTTTCACCTGTTGTTTAAGAAATGTCCTGCAGCCTGTGGTTGCATTGGGTGTCTGAGGATGCCTCTGTGAGATAGAGGTTCACTGCCACCATCACAGAGAGGTCCGGTTCATGCCCATCTGAATAGCCTGTGTTCTCCTGGTCTTCTTGTTATGCATAGACAGTAAGAAGCAACAAAGACATAAGGTGTAGATGTCTCCAAAGAAGTCTTTATCTGTCTTGAAACCCCGAAATAACTGTTAATTCACATCAATTCACATTACTTTTAGAAAATGTCGTGAATACGGGTATAGTGATAGTTCATATTAATGCTATGAAAAACATACTTTTTGTGATATTGCAATGCTGTGAAAAGACCCAAATTCAGAAATGTGTGGAGTGGACGCCAGGAACTGTTTACTGCAACTTGTGTGTCGTGAAATGGCCTGCCACTGACTTGTATGCAGCATGTTTAAGGCACTATCACTTAGGTATGGTTTTTTGAGTAGCGCAGAGTTGGTGCAGCAGTGCTGGGCTTGCCGGGCTCCAGCCTGTGTACAGCAGAGGCAGCGAGAGCGAGCAGCTGCACAAGAAACCCAGGGTGATGGCCAGGCTGGACAACGTTTGTTTTTCTGACTCACTGCCAGGAACACGTACACTTTCTGTAATGGGAGAGGCTTATCACAGAATCGATTTGGTTGGAAGA